>NC_041387.1:178105194-178207560 GCF_002162155.2 Triticum dicoccoides | reverse complement strand
CGACCCGTAGACCCCCCCCCCAGCGCCTAACCTCGCTCGTTAGCATGCCGCGACGCCACTTTCGCCGTTGCCCGTGCTCCGGCAGCTGCCTTTGCCATCGTTATCGCCGACTCGCTTCACCCAGGCTCCAGCCGCGGCTACCGATGGATGCGCCGCAACGCAGGCGTTCCAACGAGCGCAACCCCGCCTTCTCTTGTTGCCGGAATCGCCGAGACGAGCGACGCCGTCACCGGAATCGCCGAGACGAGCGACGCCGCTGCACTGGATGGTCGGCGGCGGCCTAACTCCGGCGACGCTGACGTGGCACACTCAATTAGCGGTTAATCGCCCTTCTATCCAACCCCCTGGGCCACTGACACATGGACCCCACTCACTAATTAACTGCAGCTTTACTTCTGCTTAGATTAGATATAATCCAACGGGACCCACACGTCAGAGTTGACCGTGCTGACGTGGCCGTTGACCTGACCCCACATGTCTGTGACCCAAACAGCTCTATGTCACTGACCAGTGGACCCCACTGGTCAGGTTTTACCTGGACCGGGTCAGTTGACCTGCTGACGTCACCCTGACGCAATGCTGACACAGTTAACCTTTTTCTAGATTTAATCTTATTCAGTAAATTTCAGAAAATGCCCAAAACTTCTAAAATCATAGAAAATGATCTATAGCTCAGAATGAAATAAGTTATATATGAAAAATGACCAGAAAAATCCAATCTATCCATCTGTACTAGTTTCATGCATGTTTAAACAACTTAACCTTGCTTTTTAGTGCAAAACATGATAATGCACTATTTAAATTCATAATTTGAGTTTGGGATTGAACCTTTGGTTCGAAATGACCCAAATCCATCTGGTTGTAGTTGCATTAGGCTAGCACACTCAGATTGCTATGTCATGAGCATGTATCATATTGTGACTTGCATTGATTGTGTTTCTTCTTTGTTTGTCGGTGCCTATCCCCTCTCAGTAGACGTGTACCGATGATGTGATCGATGACACCGATGAAGAACTATACTATCTTCAGAAGTGCTAGGCGAGCAAAAACCCCTTGTTCATTCCGATACAATCCCACTCTCTCGCTCCTGCTCTCTTTTACTGCATTAGGACAACACCGATTCAACTGTTACATGCTGTGGTAGTTGAACCCCTTTCCTCTGCATTACCTGTCATTGCCACAGTAAATAGATGAAACCCACTAGCATGAGTAGGAGTTGTTTGAGCCCTGATGTCCCTACTCATTCATGCTTGTTTGTCATGCTTGCTATTACTTAGAGTTGAGTCAGGTCTGATTCATCGGGGATGAATTGGAACGGTGATGAACATGTCCTAATGTGTGTGAGCTAAGTGTGTGAACACGATTTGGTAAAGGTAGCAGTGAGAGGCCATGTAGGAGTACGTGGTGGGTTGTCTCATTGAAACCGTCCTTAGGAACTAAGTTCTGTGTTTGTGATCTATGAATAGTTACTACCACACATTGGGTTCCGGTAACTCGACCCCTCTCGACTTATTAATCAACATGATATCTGTCCAGGAGTTGCAACTAGTTTCTGGTGTTTGTAGGTAGTGTTAGTAGTCTACCAAGTGGCACCCGGTACAGGTGGGCTTGGGACAGACTAGGCACAGTGGCACGGTGTACCAAGTGGCACCCGGATGGTGGGCTTGGGAACCCTGTTCACATTGTTTGGGGCCATGAGCGACACCTCGGCCGGATCTCCTTGCGGATGGAACCCGAACAGGCGATAAACCTGGACGAGAGACTTGTGTATTTAGTCGGGTCGTGGCCGACACCCTCGCCAGGATTCCACTTGAAGGTTGCCGAGATACATGACGTGTACATGGCGGTAAGTGGTGAGAGCGTGTGTGAAGAAGTACACCCCTGCAGGGTTAATATGATCTATTCGAATAGCCTTGTCCGCGGAAAAGGACTTCTGGGTTGCCTATACAGTTCATAGACAAGTGAAAGTGGATACTCTAAAATGCACAAGATAAGCGTGAGTGCTATGGATGGCGTTCTCGTAGGGAGACGGGAGCGGATCCATAGTGGTGTATTGATATGGTGAATATGTGGACTCGTGTGCGCCACCTCAAAAGAGTTACTTGCAGTCACAGTTCAGGATAGCCACCGAGTCAAAGCTGGCTTGCTGCAGTCAAACCCCACCAACCCTTTGTTGATAATGATGCATATGTAGTTAGATCTGATGTAAGTCTTATTGGGTACATTTGTACTCACGTTTGCTTAATTTATGTTTTTGCAGAGAGACTTCAGTCTCGCTAGTAGTTCCGCGTGGACTTTGACGTTTAGCTTGTTACCTCAGCTACGATCTTGTGCCCTCGGCAGGATCTGGTAGATAGTCAGGCTTCTCAGCCTTTTCCATTTGTAGATGTCTGTACTCAGACATGTTAAGCTTCCGCTTGTGCTTTGACTTGTGTGCTCTGAATGTTGGGTCATGAGACCATGTTTGTAATATCTCGCTCCTCGGAGCCTATTGAATAAAATACTTGAGTTGTAGAGTCATGTTGTGATGCCATGTTGTATTTGCACATATCGAGCATAATGTGAGTATGTTATTGAAATTCTTGGTATGTGTGGGATCTGACTATCTAGTTGTTTATCCTTGGTAGCCTCTCTTAACGGGAAATGTATCCTAGTGCTTCCACTGAGCCATGGTAGCTTGCTACTGCTCCAGAACACTTAGGCTGGACAGCATGTGTCCTTCTTCGTTCCTGTGTCTGTCCCTTCGGGGAAATGTCACGCGGTGTCTACCGGAGTCCTGTTAGCCTGCTACAGCCCGGATTCCCCGGAGTACTGTTAGCCCAGTTACTACAGCCCAGATTCACTCGCTGATGACTGAAACATTCGTTGCTGGGTTATGTATGCATGTCCCTGTAAGTTAGTGCCACTTTGGGTTTACGACTAGCCACGTTAGCCCGGGTTCTTTGTCATATGGATGCTAGCGACACTATCATATACGTGAGCCAAAAGGCGCAAATGGTCCCGGGCCTGGTAAGGCGACACCCGTGGGAATACCATGTGTGAGGCCGCAAAGTGATATGAGGTGTTACATGCTAGATCGGTGTGGCATAGGATCGGGGTCCTGACATCTTTGGTATCAGAGCCTGACTGCCTATAGGATTACCAAGCCAAACTGGTCGAAGTTGAGTCTAGAAATGCTTTAGTTATATAGGGGAATTGATTGTGCGATGGAACGTAAGAATCTTTTTACTCCATATACCTTATGCCCTTCTGATCTGAGTCATCCTATCTTCTTACGGGGTTAAGGAACTAGGATTTCTCTTCTTTCTATCAGAATCACGTGTTACTAGTCCGTAGACTTATAGGATTGATGGATTTAAGCCTTAGTTCAGTTTCTACTATCTCCGTGTCTTGACAGTTGATCTTGGAACCTTGATATGGTGATGCTAATTGGTTATGCCACTATTTTACAGGATGTCTCAAATCTTTTTTTGAGCATTTACAACATTTATGCTGTCCGAGTCGTCCCAGGTTTCTAGATAATCTGATGCATTTGCAAATCCCTTCCTGTAGTTCTCGATGTTCCTTTATGCCAGTTTAACCACACTAATTGGTGAGTTGAGGTATTCTATTGCCTCGACATATATGTTGGAGCTATTATTATGACCCTAGGTATCTTAGAGTATCACCTAGTAATCTGGCCATGTTCTGTGTTTCCAGTGTGATGACTATGGCCATCATTCCCGAAAGCATCCCGTGATGCCACATAGTTAATAGGCATTCTACTCATGGGTCTCTCAACCCGAGATTCACCCTACTTACTTCATGTTGATAGTGTTGCTAGCCCCTATAGGATTTTAGTAACCTTTGCATTAGTCCTCGAGGTCCGTGGTATTTTCTTCTTCCAAATATTATGACCCACTTATGGCAGAAGTTTGTTGGATCAAAAGATCACAACCAGAGTGCTCTTGATGAGTTCTTCTCTCTATATTGTGACTCTTCCAGTTCAACCTTTCTGCATGGGTTATCCGGAAGAAATATGTTGAACTCGTTCGACATGCTAGTCCATGCATCCACAACTCAGATAATCATATGTTCTCTTGGGTTGTCCCTCTTTAGTTGTCTTCTGACCTCATCTATCAATTGATAGTCAAGAGTATGCGTGCATTCGTTCATCGATGCCTACTACTCTTGTGGTCCGTCAAGCCATTCTATTCGGAATGACTAGGAGAAACAAACTCTAGTACCTTATCCATTTATAGGATTGGGTCAAAATAGTTGTGTCCGCAGATCAAAATGCCAATCCAGCTTCTGCTCTGCTCTACCTTGGAGTGTTACCATCTTTATGTCAAGAGTGTCATGAGAATTGCACCACCTCTAATGAATTCTTGATGCAGTGATACTTCTCGCCATCATTATTCAGTCCTCGGTCCCCGTGTTGTTGTAACCGAAACGCTGACAAGTGCATCATGATGTGTGAAATCAATACTCCTAGCAACCGTGTTGCTTGGTAGTTAATGGACAATACTCTCATTCTTAGCATGCTGGTTATGGAGTCATCATCCTAAGATTGATCATGCTACCTAGTCCATTTTCCTGGAGCACTCTTTGATCGATGAGTTAGGATTATTTCAAATCCTCGCTCTTTTGATCATATCATCTTTCCCTAAGAAGCAAGATTGTTCTCGAGCTTAGTAACATATCGGTGGTTCGTGATTTACCGAATTACTTCTCGGAAGTGTTACCAGGTTATCCCCTGTCTGTTATGTTGAGCTCGTGATCAAGTTGGTTTTCTTATAAACCACCCCTTCTCCAAGAATCTGTGTTGGATACCCCTGAGCTAGTTGGTTAAGCTGAACAACAACTTGGAGAGTTGGAAGATAAAAGCTTGCCTAACTTAGTTCATTTCCAAAGGGATATCTTGTGTTTGTGTGTTTTTTTTGTAGAAAGATGATTTCTTCATCGATTGGTCCTCGTGATCAGTTGTTGAACCTATCGTCTTACTCAAACCTTCATTTGAGTGTGGGCCATCGTCAAATCAAGTTAGAACCAACAATGTTTGTAATGTTATCTTACTCGTGATTGATTCCTCGAGCATACACCATTACATCTTTTGGTCTGACCAATACTAACACATTGTTCACATAATGGTGGAAGTCCAGTGATATGGAAATTCCGATGAGTTGTTGTTGAGCCCATCAACAGCATCTTGTCCCCTCCATGATTCATGTTGAACATTGAGCTAGTGTTTGAAACATTTATAAGCATTATCTTCGTGTCCCGCTTATGAAGCATATGTCTGGATGAAAAGAAGTGACTTTCCCTAATTCACGTGCATTTGATGTAAGTTGCCGTCGTGGATCCGAGAAAGATTGTTTTGCTTCCTTTGGAATCGGTCCAAGTCAGTCATGCATGTGCAAAGTATACTATGGTTTCATAGATTAATTACCTCCACTCCATATGTATTCCATAGCACACCAAGCTACTGATTGATTTGTTGAAGGATAATAAGTTCTAGGTGCTAGTCCTGAAGGTACCAGACGGATTTGTACAAGATTCCGTTATCCTTGATAATGGTTCCCAACCAGAACTCGGTGGTGTTTTATTGTAAGACTATGATGTGATCATGTTTGTCCTAGACAACATATTCACATGCGTGTAGCAGAACCAGCTCATGTTTTGGAGCTTACTACTGTAGTTTATTTCCCGAGAATCTCGCAACATTATCTTGTCGGTTTGTGTTGCAAACTTTCTTTTCTAGACATGTTGTCTGAAATATTCTGTTACCAACCAGATATGAATCTCAGGCAGATATGATGGTTGGAACCTCTTCCAAGAACTATGATATAGGTTCCAGTGAAGTGGACGCACCTAGCTGGAAGCACTATTGTTGTAGTATCTTGATTAAGCCGTTTGGTCACCTCCCATGAGGATCTTGCATGACTTATTCTAGAAGTTGATCCTTATGGATTTTGTCCTCCCGAAGTCCGACCTTTACTTGATGGCCATGTCAATGCTTTTAACCATGATAGTGGTAGCTTGAACATCAAGGAGAACATTAGAAGTGGAGTGCTAAATGTCTCTCGGTCGATCATCCAGATTTTGTCCCCTTGGCTTTGCTAAGGAGAAATCTGAGAAGGGTTATCTTTCTTTAAATCTGCATCCTCCACCAATATCCATCATGGTGGTATATTGTGTTGCCAGGATCCTTGTCACGGATATTGGTAAAACCTTGATCAATATGGAAATGCTCAAGTTCTTGAGAGCACACTCAGTCACTAGGTTATATCCTTGGTATCAACTCGAATGTGCCTTCCGTTCACCGAGTTGTTCCATAACCACAGTTTCCTTTCCAATTTGAGTATGCCATTCCTTCGACCTCCTTCAAACGATCGTTTGTAAATTGCCTTAGCTTGGTATGGAGAGTCTCAATGATCCTTTCTGATAGAGTTTCTTTCTAACGTCGTCGAGTTGGATGAAGATCTAGAAAGCAAAGACGTCAAGATCAATATGAAGCAATGAATCAACATCTTTGAGAAGGACAGTTGGATCGTGAAGATCGTGTTAGCTTTGTGACCCCTCTATCTTCATACCTCATGTCTTGAATCTCAGGACGAGATTCTTGTTTAGTGGGGGTGAGTTGTCACATCCCTAGCTTCTAGTATTGCGTGGTGTCTGCATCTTGTTGCATCATGTTTAAATTCTATTTAAGTTGAACTGAGGAATATCTGAAGCCTCGAAAACCTAATAAAAGAAGGGGAAAAACCCTAAAATCTCATTCATTGTCTCCAAAATGCTCTTCTTAGATGTTTGACATTTTTGGCAAGGGTTTTGGTCCCAACCAAAAATATTGAACATTTTTAAGGACTTAATTTTGGGACTCTGAATTTAAATCATTAGTTATTTGAATTTGAATTATATTCATATAATTAGAATATAATTTCAAATACCCCTAAAATATTTTATGAGCTTTTGGAAAAGTCCATCTAGCAAAATAAAAATATTCAGAGGAGTTTTTGGCATTATTTGAATTTCTTTGAATTGAAAACAGTGGAAAAAGATTAAATAAAAACAGAAAACAATAAAGAGAGCAAAAACTCACCCGTCACCTACCTGCAGCCCACTTACCTCGGCCCGGTACTGTAGTCGGCTGGACCAGCCTGTCGAATTTCGGGTTCCGGCAGACCCTTGAGGTTCGAACTCTCAGGTGCGCATGAAGATCTTTCCACTATCAGCTCACATCTCGAGGTCTCGCAAAGGATCTAGGCTAGAAAGAAGAACACACAAGGTACACGAGATTTATACTGGTTCAGGCCACCATTGTGGTGTAATACCCTACTCCAGTGTGTGGTGTGGTGGATTGCCTTAGGGGCTGATGATGAACAATACAAAGGGAGAACAGCCTCACGAGGGCTGTTCTTGAGCTGGTGCGATGAACTGCTTGGGTGAGTTCAATCACTTCTCCCTAGTCTATGCGTGATCTGGATTCTCTAGATCTCTCTCCGAATGATTCGTTTCTAGATGCCTCTCCTCTGTGGTGGCTAGTCCTATTTATAGAGGGAGGCCCTGGGCCTCTTCCCAAAATAATGAGCGGGAAGGGCGCCAACAATTGGCCATTTTGAAGGGGAACATCTGGTACACTTATCCTGACTAAAGTTGGTCTTCGGCTGCCAAAAGGCTCTAACGATGACGCCGTCCTGGGCTCCACGATGACCGCCATCCTACCGTTCTGCTAGTCTTGGTCTTGTTGCACCAAAACAGTAACCTTTGCCTGATGCCTTGGCCTGTGCTTGCCCCCTTTGCACCAAAGGGGAAACAAGGACATTGTGCAGGCCGGCGCCCGCCTGGCTCCCGCCTGGTCTCGATCGTCATGGCTTGCATCACGGGCTCATCGTGAGGTGCCCTGCCTTGATCTCTCCGCCTCCTCGTGAGCCTGCCTGATAAGGCTTCTCCTGAGGAAGCTCCCTGTTGTCCGCCCCACGAGGCTTGGCCCTTCGCGAGGGTCTTGAGCTTGAACTGATGAAGTTGGGCTGCGCTGGGCCCCCACTTGAGCCACAACACAGGACGCAGGCAGGCAAGTCTGGGGACCCCCATTCCCAGAACGCCGATAGTAGCCCCCGGGCCCAAGGCGCGCCCGGACTTAGCTTAGCAGACAAGCGAAGGGGCAAGTGCAAAGCACTGCGGGCCCCAATAGCCTGCGGCCTTGGGTGCCGCATGGCGATTGATTGGACGTGGGCGTCTCCGCTTACCCATGACGCCTCGGCAACCGCATGACTTGACAACTCCCTGCATGCAAAAACGGGTCATGATTACCTGCGATTGTGGAGGCCGGCGGTTGGCCTTCTCCGGCTATAAGTACAGGACGACATGAGCCCCTTCAGCCCATTACTTCCTGCTACTCCTTTCTCTCCATCCCGGCTACTCGCCATCCCCATGGCTCCACCGAAGAGGTTCTCGGCCGCGGAGAAGGGAAAGGCTCGTCAGGAAGGGCCTGACTCTCCTCCGACCAAGCGCGGCCGGGGCCGCCCTCGCAAGCATCCTGCGTCCCCCGTAGTAGCTTCCCGTGGTCGTGGAGGCGGCCCCCTGCGCGGCGATGAGCGCCCGATCGCTGATGGGAGGCACGCCATGGCTGCGTGACCCCCCAGGCCGCGCTTCCGCTCGGCGGAGGTGCTTCCGGAGTTCGTCATGTGGTCGGCGGACCCGACCAGCACCTGGCTCCAGCTCCCCTGCTTCTTTGTAGGTGAACTTCCGGCCGGCGCTCCGGGCGGCCTCTGGCTTCAGGCGGACGGTTGCTCCAGCAGGGCCTCCTGGGCTTCGCTGGAGGTCTCCGCCGCTGGGGGTGTGGCCCTGACCCGCGGCTGGCAAACGTTTGCCTGCGCATGTAGCCTGAGCCGGCGGTGCACCCTGCACTTCAAGTTCGACGGCAACGCCACCCTCTATGTGAGGGTGTTCGGGGAAGACGGTCGCCGTGCTGGGTGCTGCCCCGAAAACGATGATCGCGGCCGGGTGCCTAGTCCCAGCGTTGATCAGACGAAGATGGTGGCAAGCGCGTGGGCAGCGGCGCTCGGGGCTCGCCGAGCTTCGACGACTCTCCTTCAGGCAGCAGCTCCTCCAGCGAGGGTCGCGACCAGCCCCCGTGCTTTCGCGCCTGCCTGGGGGAAGGCAGCGGGTCAGTCTACCGTCGTGCCCTGGTGAAGCGAGAGGGGAGAATCTGACTGAGCTCCGAAGGCAGTACGAGCCCTTGCAGCGAGTTGGTGCGGAGCAAGTCCTGCCTATTTTGTTTTTCTTCCTGTCCTGCGCAAAAAGAAAGTAGTGTAGGGCCCCACGAGGGCGTGTTGAACTATTGCTGTTAATTATCATGATGTTTTCGCTATTTCTGTGCTATGTTTCCGTGCCGCGTGCCCGTGTGCAGGAGTTACTTAGCTCGGGGAGGCTTGTCGCGGTCTTCGCCTCCCGAGGCTGAGGCCTCGTCGTGCACTTCATGTCCTGCAAGGATTAGTCAGGAGGGGTAGCTTCCGGTCTTGGTTGTGGGGGCGACCGACCCAGGTCCAGTGCTCACGTCGCGATGCCCGTGGGGCACGTACTGGGAGGGGTGCTCCTGCGGCGGACTCGGATAGGAAAGCTTCAAACGACCGGGGCAGAAAACACTCGCGAGGGCGCCCGCGTACCTCCCTCGCGAGACTTGTGCGAGAGAAAACGAGGCAAGTGAGTGAAAAAGACAAAGAGTCTCAAGCCAGAGATGGCAACAGCTCCAATAAAACTTCAAATAGGAACGAACAAGCCAACTACAGAAAGCAAATGAAAAAGACACATCCGGCACCTAATCTAGTCTTCGACGTCTTCTCACCAGCGCGGAGCTAAGTGCTGCCACTGGGCATGGGCGGGAGCCCCCGAGGCCCGAGGGCGGCACTATGGAAACTCCGGGGCGTGTACAGCCCCACTCATTATTACGTGAAAGTGTCACGGGCGGCAAGCTTCACAGGCACCGGGCCTTTTCCAAAATGCGACAGCTTCACAGGCATTGGCCTTCTTCCCAGGCACCGGGCCTTTCCCAAAATGCGGCAGCTTCACAGGCATTGGCTTTCTTCACAGGCACCGGGCCTTTCCCAAAATGCGGCAGCTTCACATGCATTGGCCTTCTTCATAGGCACCGGGCCTTCCCCAAAATGCGGCAGCTTCACAGGCATTGGCCTTCTTCACAGGCACCGGGCCTTTTTCCATAGGCACTGGGCCTTGCTCAGGGGTAGAATCTTCGAAGATGTTGAATGTTCCATGCGTTTTGGATGGGTACCCCCTCCTGGGTCTCCAAGCGTGCGAAGCTGGGCCTGGAAACATGAACAACCTTGAATGGGCCCTCCCACATGAGAGATAGCTTGTGCAACCCCTCTGACGGTGTCAAAACCGGCGGATCTTGGGTAGGGGGTCCCGAACTGTGCATCTAGGCGGATGGTAACAGGAGACAAGGGACCCGATGTTTTACCCAGGTTCGGGCCCTCTTGATGGAGGTAAAACCCTACGTCCTGCTTGATTGATATTGATGATGTGGGTATTAGAATAGTAGATCTACCATGAGATCAAGGAGGCTAAACCCTAGAAGCTAGCCTATGGTATGATTGTTGTTCGCCCTATGGACTAAAACCATCCGGTTTATATAGACACCGGAGAGGGCTAGGGTTACACAGAGTCGGTTACAATGGTAGGAGATCTACATATCTGTATCGCCAAGCTTGCCTTCCACGCCAAGGAAAGTCCCATCCGGACACGGGACGAAGTCTTCAATCTTGTATCTTCATAGTCTTGGAGTCCAACCGATGATGATAGTTCGGCTATCCGGACACCCCCTAGTCTAGGACTCCCTCAGTAGCCCCCGAACCAGGCTTCAATGACGACGAGTCCGGCGCGTATATTGTCTTTGGCGCTTGCAAGGCGGGTTCTCCGCCATATTCCATGTGTTTGCCGAATAGTGTCCGGTTTCCTTATAAATGTTGCGCTCCTTGGCTTCTACGTCCAATAATGGCCCTCTTCCACGTGTCGTATGAATGCGAAAAGCCACGGTATTTTTATGTTTTACCTCCTAGCTGCGCGAATAAGCTGCCTATAAGAGAGGCGAGGATCCAGATCCGAATCACACCATCCTCCTTCCGCAAGTACTCATCGAAGCGCATCTGAAAAAATCCATTCCAACATGGACAGTCGACGCGGCTCCTCCTCTCGCGCTCCCAGTCCTCAGCCAGGAGATTGGAGGAGATGTTCAGTCCCGCACAGCGAGTTAGTGACGCTCCAAGCAGAGGGATACCTTCCCCCCGCCTTTATGGTTCCGAGTCGAGCCGGACTGGCCACCTATAACGGTGGGAAACAGGCGGAGAGCGTCCCCAATCCCTCCAAAGGAGAGCGGGTATGCTTTGTCCCTACCTAATAAGGGGACTCAGATTTCCCATACATCCGTTTCTCCGGGGGCTCCTAGAGTTCTATGGACTCCAACTTCACCACCGCACACCTGCCTCCATCTTGCACATCGCAGGCTTTGTAGCTCTTTGCGAGCTGTTCTTGGGCATCGAGCCCCATTTTGCGCTGTGAAAGAGATTGTTTTGCCTTGTACCCCGTTCTCACGAGGGGTCGATATATCAAGTGGGCGGAGCCGAAATATGGCGCATCGCCGGGACCGGATATCTATCCGGAACCCCGAAGAAGGCGTCCGAAGACTGGCCTTCGGAATGGTTCTATATGGAAGACGCCCCGCTGCCGGATCCAGTTCGGATCGGCCTCCCGGAGTTTAGTAACGCTCCTCTGAAGAAACACCTGAGTTGGCGCCCACGGAGCCCTCAACGGGAAGATGATAGGAGCGTCCAATATCTGATGGGACGGATAAGGTTACTGGCCCATTTCGGATTGACCATGATTGGAGTCATGGCCACATGCATTATGCGAGGGGTGCAGCCGCTCCAATATAGGGGCCACCCCATGTGGGATTTCAACGGGGAGAATGACGCCACCCGTCATGGCCGCAAGGGGCCGTTATCGACCGCCGATCTGGTGAAGATCCTGTCCGGCTTGTACAAGGGGGAGAAGGAGGACTTCCTCCGCACGAGTCCATTGAATGGATTCTCCTTGAATAACCCTCGGAGCTGGGTAAGCGGACGTTTATATATCCGATCCGTGCTTTCAAAGTTAAGTGTCTTACTTTATGATTTCGACGCATGAACTGCGCCGGGATGTGGAGGGCATACAAAGCCCGACTCCACAACCCGAGGATCCGGGAAGATCCCTAGATCTGGCCTCCGGAAAGGATCCGGACATAGAGTTGGAGTTGATTGACGGGGTGTTCCACCAACTCAGCATAGACAATGCTCTAGTCGCCATTACGGCTGACTACCCCAGTTTATCTCCGGCTTCCCAGGTGAGTACGACCGAAGTCCTGACACCATTACCTTTTTAATGCTTATCTCTGACCACCGTATACCAACGGTGCTTCGCAGGAGGTGCCTTTGCGGCAGGAAGCCAAGCCCATGGCGACTGACCAACCAGGGTCAGTGCGGCCCAGCAGAGGGAAGAGGAGTGCGGCGCGAATCGAAACGTAGCCGCAAAGGTATGGCGCACCATTATCTTTAAGGGAAAGACTCTTGGGAGGTATATTAATGCTCATGATTCTTCCAGGAGAAAGAGCGCTCACTGGACTGTGCTCGGAGAGGTTGCCAACAAAGCCTCCGCCAGCCAGGCTCCAACACCTGGTCCAGAGGGGGAGGCGAGCGCAAGGCGCGAGCCGGATGCTCCTCCAACGGAGGATGCCGACAGGCTGTCCGCCACCAGGTCTGAGGTGGAGAGCGCCATGAATCACAGGCGTCGTCGGACAGTTCTTCGTGACGCGTGTTTCTCCCCAGAGGCGTTGAATGCCTTTAATGCGGGAGACGCGCACCTCCGTGCTGCTCAAGATGGTTTAACTAGAGCCACGGAGCAGTATGTGAAAGACATATGGGTGATGAATTTTAATAGTTATATATGCCAGTAGCCCCCGAGACTTAAAATAGTTAAACTAACTGATTTAAGGATCATTTGTTATGCAGGATCTTACGGAGAAGAATACCCACCTGTCTCAGGAGCTTCAAGAATGCAAGGCCCAACTTGAGGCCGCACTAGCCGCCGCCGGGGGAGCCATAGAGCCCCCCTCTGGTAATACATATTTCGAAAAGATAAGTAGTTTATGAAGTGCGGCGTGTGCATTTAGTCTGACAATAATATTGCAGAGGGTGCCGGACTAGATTCGGACAAGCAACATCTGTTGCGCCAGCTGAAGGCCGGCGAGAAGGTGCTTATGAGGGTGCAGCAGGAGAGGAACAAACTCCAAGATGCGAACACCCAGCTAGGTGAAGAACTAAAAGATGTTCGGGTCCAGCTATCGGACTCCGTAAAGGAGAATCAGCGGCTTTGTCGCGGCATTTACAGTAAGTGCTTGAGCAAACTCTTTTGAAAAGAAGACTTCGGCGAGGAAGTCGATTGACAGAAATGTGTCTATAGGTATGCTCACGGGTCGTCCGGCGGAGGAAATGCCTGGTTCCACGGGTGACCTTCTTCCCGAGCTGCTGCAACTGCACGAACATGTCCGACAGGCGATGAGCGGCGTCGTTCAGGACTTATGGCCATCCGTCTCCCTACCCGAGGGTCTTGGAGAGCTTGCTGAGAAGCTTCAGGGAGTACGGCAGTGCTTCCGTCTGTGGAAGATATCGGCCTGCCGTCAAGGTGCCAGGGAGGCCTAGGCCATGGTGAAGACGCGATACACGAAGGCTGATCCAAACCACATGGCCGAGGTCGGACCTATGGGGCCCGATGGGAAGGAGATCCCTGTGAGCCTGATGTACGGCCAAGTAGAGTTGGCTGCGAAATATTCCCAACGGGACTGTAAACTAGATAGCCTGTTAGATGGGATTAAATAGGAGTACAATCAGTCAGTTTGACGATGTAATTTAAAATGACATGTAAAATGCCTTCTAGCCGGATTGTAGATCGTTTGTCTTTGCGGACCTTTTCGCTTCAACCTCGGGACCCAACAGTCCGGAGTGTGTCCGAATACCCTCACGGTTATACAAAAACCGGGGCATGCATGGAGACCAGGCGTAGGGGTCATAAGTGCTTTATCAGACAAGTGCCCAACTAGCTATGTTATATTACATGGTTAGTAAGAAACATCTTCCAGGGAGAATAGTTCCGTTAGGGGTTCCTTTCCCTGGGAGGCATGCCCTAAAGTGCATGTCCGGACTGCGAAAAAAGTAGAAAAAGC
This sequence comes from Triticum dicoccoides, assembly GCF_002162155.2. Lineage (NCBI taxonomy): Eukaryota > Viridiplantae > Streptophyta > Magnoliopsida > Poales > Poaceae > Triticum > Triticum dicoccoides. The sequence continues at coordinate 178,193,309 of NC_041387.1, read as the reverse complement.
ATCTGGGGGCAGATAAATAAATAAGTAATAAATCATCTTTCAAGTCACCGACCGAATATTCCCTTAAGAACGCTAGCCTCCGGCTTCACCCAGTCTGAGGTACACATCCGGCTGACCCGGTAGTAACAATCGCAGAGGTGCTCCCTTTACCTCCTAGCCGAACAATCGGGAACGTAGGGGTAAGCACAGGAGCCAGGCAACCCAGCTTGGCCAAAACTTAAGTCATATCGATGCATATAATGGTGAGTAAAAGGTGCATGCGGAAGTATGACACATGTGTTGGGCATGAAGCCCGTATAAATAAGCTTCTGTTAAAAAAGCCCCCAGGTATAACGAGTGCGAGTAGCACATCAAGTGTGTGCGAACAATGCGCAGATCAGCCCTCAAAGGCTTTTACTGAAAGACGGAGGAAAAGGAGGGAAACAAAAGACAGCGAAAAAATATGAAAGGTGGAAGGAGGAAGGAGACGAACTCTGAGTCCGGCGCTAGGCGTAGAATCTTCGGAGACGGGCTGCGTTCCATGGGTTCGGCTTGAGTGGGTTGTCAGATGCGTTGCGTAGACGGTATGCACCGCTGGTAAGGACTTGGTCGATGATGAAGGGACCTTCCCATTTGGGCTTAAGTTTGTCCTTTTTCTTGTCCGGCAGGCGTAGAACTAGTTCGCCAACATTGTAAGTTTTGGCCCGTACTTCTCTGCTTTGATATCTTCGAGCCTGCTGCTGATAGAATGCGGAACGGGATTTTGCCATGTCGCGCTCCTCCTCTAAGGCGTCCAAACTGTCATGCCGATCCAACTCGGCTTCTCTTTTTTCGTACATGTGCACGCGAGGTGAGTCATGAATTATATCGCAGGGCAAAACTGCCTCTACGCCGTATACCATAAAAAATGGTGTGAATCCGGTAGTGCGGTTTGGCGTGGTCTGCAGCCCCCAGAGTACGGAGTCGAGCTCCTCTACCCAGTGCGTGTTAGATTCCGTGAGGGACCGCACTAATCTGGGTTTAATGCCGCTCATGATTAGACCATTTGCTCGTTCGACTTGACCGTTAGTTTGAGGGTGATAGACTGAAGCGTAGTCGAGCTTGATGCCCATGTTTTTGCACCAGAGTTTAACCTCACCGGCCGTGAAATTCGTGCCGTTATCAGTGATGATGCTGTGGGGGACGCCAAAATGGTGTACTACCCCGGATATGAAGTCTATCACGGGTCTGGATTCTGCCGTTTTGACTGGCTTGGCCTCTATCCATTTGGTGAATTTGTCCACCATGACCAATAAGTATTTTTGCTTGTGGGTTCCCCATTTAAGGGGTCCAACCATGTCAAGCCCCCAGACCGGCCAAGTGATGGGTATAGTTTTGAGGGTGGTGGGTGGCATGTGGCTTTGATTTGCAAAGAGCTGGCAACCGACACATCATTGGACTAAGTCCTGAGCATCTGCCCGGGCTGTCGGCCAATAAAATCCTGTACGGAAGGCCTTGCCTACAAGGGCCCGGGCTGCGGCATGGTGCCTACCGAGTCCGGCGTGAATTTCAGCCAGGAGATTTCGCCCTTCCTCTTCGGAGATACACCTTTGAAGGACTCCGGTTGTGCTTTTCTTATAAAGTTCTCCCTCATGGACCTTGTAGGCTTTAGATCGCCGAACTATGCAGCGGGCCTCATTTTGGTCTTCGAGAAGTTCCTACCTAATTAAGTAGGCTAGGAATGGTTCCGTCCACGGGGCAATTACTGCCATTATTTCGTGGGCTGAAGGTGTTATTTCATTGGCTAAGCCACCGATTGTGCAGAATGTTCCGTGTTGGGTGGTGCAGTTGGTTCTGGGTTGTTATTTCCGGACTCCTCTTCCCATAATACAGATGGCTTAAAGAGTCGTTCCAGGAAGATGTTTGGAGGGACGGCGTCGTGTTTTGCGCTGATGCGTGCCAACACGTCTGCTGCCTGGTTATTATCCCGGGCTACATGGTGGATTCGAGTCCTTCGAACCGAGCTGACATTTTTAGGACGGTGTTATGGTAGGCTGCCATTTTCGGATCCTTGGCGTCAAAGTCTCCATTTACTTGGGATATTGCGAGGTTTGAATCCCCGCGCACCTCTAGGCGTTGAATACCCATGGAGATCGCCATCCGGTGACCATGTAGAAGGGCCTCGTATTCGGCTGCGTTGTTGGAGTCCGTGTACACTATTTGAAGTACGTATTGGACTGTGTCTCCGGTTGGGGATGTCAAGACAACGCCAGCCCCCAAGCCGGCCAACATTTTGGAGCCATCGAAATGCATGATCCAATTGGAGTATGCACCATACTCTTTAGGGAGTTCGGCTTCGGTCCATTCAGCGATGAAGTCAGCCAAAACTTGCGACTTTATGGCTCGCCGTGGTTTGTAGGTTATGTCAAATGGTAAGAGCTCAATGGCCCATTTTGCAATCCTGCCCGTTGTGTCGCGGTTGTTTATAATGTCGTTGAGAGGTACTTCGGAGGCCACTGTTATGGAACACTCTTGAAAGTAGTGTCACAGCTTCCAGGATGCCATGAACACCGCGTACGCTATCTTTTGATAATGTGGGTACCGGGACTTGCATGGAGTTAAGACAGTGGATACGTAGTACCCTGGTTTTTGAAGAGGGAATTTGTGCCCTTCTGTTTCTCGTTCGACGACGAGTACCGCGCTGACAACTTGATGTGTTGCTGTGATATATAATAACATCTATTCGCCCAGGTTGGGTGCGGCTAGGACCGGATTTGTTGCCAATATGGCCTTAATTTCTTCGAGTCCGGCCGTGGCAGCATCCGTCCATTCGAAGTGTTTGGTGCGCTGGAGGAGGCGATAGAGGGGCAGTGCCTTTTCTCCCAAACGGGAGATGAATCGGCTTAGAGCCGCCACGCATCCAGTTAGTTTTTGTATTTGTTTGAGGTCTTTTGGGATATCCAATTGTAACAGAGCTCGGATCTTGGCTGGGTTTGCTTCAATTCCTCTACCGGATACAATGAAGCCCAAGAGCTTTCCGGCTGGTACGCCGAAAACACATTTTTCCGGGTTGAGCTTAATGTCATATGCTCGGAGGTTGTCGAATGTAAGCCTCAAATCATCTACTAGAGTTTCGACGTGTTTGGTCTTAACGACCACATCATCTACGTATGCCTCCACTGTTTTGCCTATCTGGGTAGCCAGACATGTCCGAATCATGCGCTGATATGTTGCGTTGGTGTTTTTGAGTCCGAAGGCATTGTGTTGAAGCAGAATGGTCCGTATGGTGTAATGCATGCCATTGCGGCCTGGTCTGTTTCCGCCATCTTGATTTGATGGTATCCGGAGTATGCGTCGAGGAAGCACAATGAATCGTGCCCTGCGGTAGCATCGATGATTTGGTCGATGCGGGGGAGGGGGAAAGGATCCTTTGGACAGGCCTTGTTAAGGTCTTTGAAATCGACACAAAGGCGCCAGTATTTGTCCTTTTTTGGTACCATTACCAGGTTTGCTAGCCAGTCCGGATGTTTTATATCTCTGATGAATCCGGCTTCTAAGAGTTTGGCTAGCTCCTCTCCCATTACCTGTCTTTTGGGTTCGGAAAATCACCGAAGAGCCTGTTTGACTGGCTTGAATCCTTTTAGGATATTTAGGCTGTGTTCTGCCAGCCTGCGTGGGATTCCTGGCATATCTGAAGGGTGCCAGGCAAAAATGTCCCAATTTTCCCGAAGGAATTCTCATAGTGCGGCTTCTACATCAGGGTTTAATTGTGCCCCAATGGAGGCCATCTTTGTGGGGTCCGTTGGATGGACCTGGAATTTGACTATTTCGTCTGCTGGTTTAAAAGAGGTGGACTTAGATCTCTTATCGAGTATCACATCGTCCCTATTCACCGTGGAGCACAGCGCAGTGAGTTCCTCTGCCGCTAGGGCTTCGGATAGTGCCTCTAGGGCTAGTGCGGCTATCCTGTTTTCAGTGCGGAGTGCTATATCTGGATCACTGACAGGAGTGATGATTCCATTGGGCCCGGGCATTTTAAGCTTCATGTACCCATAATGGAGTATAGCTTGGAAAATTGTGAATGCCTCTCGCCCTAACAAGGCGTGATATCCGCTGCCGAACGGGGCCACTTGGAATGTGACCTCCTCGGACCTGTAATTATCCGGTGAGCCGAACACTACATCTAGTGTGATTTTGCCTGTGCAGCGTAGTTCCCGACTAGGGATTATTCCTCTAAAGGCTGTGCTGCTTCGCTCAATGCGGCTCCAGTCTATTTCCATTTTTTGGAGGGTTTCCTCGTAGATGAGGTTTAATCCGCTGCCGCCATCATTAGTACCTTGGTAAGACGAAAGCCGTCCACTATCGGACTAAGGACCAATGCGGCTGGTGCTCGGGCTATTTGGAATTTAGGTTCGTCGCTGGCATTGAAGGTGATAGCCGTGTCGCTCCATGGATTTTTTGTTGCTACTTGGTAGAGTTCGGCGAGGCTGCGGATTGTTCGCTTCCGCATATTATTTGATGCGAAAGTCTCGAAGACTGTTAATACCGTACTGGTACTGTTGGGCTGGTTACCGGGGGCTAGAAAACCTTCACCACTTTTGGCCACCTGCCGTAGTATCCAACATGCTCGAAGGCTATGTGTTGGAGTGGAGCCCTCTGTACTATGGATTTTACAGGGTCCATTGAGCCATCCCTCCATTATGGTTCCGTGTCCTTTAGGGGATTTTTGCTTTTTGGTTTTTGACCCAGGTGCTTGAGTATGACGCACCCTTTTATTTCGAACTAGGGTTATGTTCAGGGACGGATTGTCCCAAAACCTGGTTTCGGTTTTCCAGGCACTCTCCATCGCACAGTATTTTTGTACTATGGTCGCCAGGTCGGTGAAGCGTGTAACTTCGCGACGACATATGGCGTTCATGATTCCCTTGTCCGTGCAATTGTTGCAGAAAATTGACATTGCGCTTTCCTCATGGTAGTCCTTTATCCTGTCCATAACCAGGAGGAATCTGGCCCAGTAATGATGTACTGTTTCATTGGGCTCTTGCCGTATTTGAGATAGATCGCTTATGTTTGGGTAGGCGGGCGGAATTAAATTCGGAATCCCGCCCAATCTGAGACTCAAAGGCCGAGAAGTTTCCGGATTTGGAAGCTTGGATTGCTGGATCTTATCCAACAAATCTGGTCCGATGCCTGACTTTAGGTTCAGTACTTGATTGACGTCCATCCCTCCGCGGGAATCCGGCATGGAGGGGTCGGGAATCCGGACATAACTGGTCTTTAACATAGAAGAAGAGTCACCGCGTTGTTCCTCTACCACAGTAACGTGGTGGGTAGCCTGGGGAGAGTTAATTTCTCTCAGATCGGTTTTAAGCCCAATCTGATCGTAGTCTGTAGCGACTCCCAGGGCGGCGATGCGATCCAAGAGCTCATTTACGGAGGAGAGATCCATCGGATCTAGCTACTCGGTGAATTCTGAGTTGACGTGAAGATCGCTTTTCATGACCTGAGAGGTCATTGTCGGAGCGGTGGCCGAATAGGCGGTCATAAGAAAACCACCAAGTTGGATAGTTTGCTCGGTGGCCAAAGCTCCCTTGGCGACGGCGCCGTCTTTAAAGATGGGAAAAGGAATCCCTCCTGAGTGTGACGGCATAGAGGAACTCTATATGAAAGCACCAATGTCGGTGTCAAAACCGGCGGATCTCGGGTAGGGGTCCCGAACTGTGCGTCTAGGCGGATGGTAACAGGAGACAAGGAACACGATGTTTTACCCAGGTTCAGGCCCTCTTGATGGAGGTAAAACCCTACGTCCTGCTTGATTGATATTGATGATGTGGGTATTACAAGAGTAGATCTACCAAGAGATCAAGGAGGCTAAACCCTAGAAGCTAGCCTATGGTATGATTGTTGTTCGTCCTATGGACTAAAACCATCCGGTTTATATAGACACCCGAAAGGGCTAGGGTTACACAGAGTCGGTTACAATGGTAGGAGATCTACATATCCGTATCGCCAAGCTTGCCTTCCACGCCAAGGAAAGTCCCATCCGGACACGGGACGAAGTCTTCAATCTTGTATCTTCATAGTCTTGGAGTCCGGCCGATGATGATAGTTCGGCTATCCGGACACCCCCTAGTCTAGGACTCCCTCACCCTCCCTGGAGAGGACCCATCTGAGCACGAGGTCTCCTACCTCAAGAGTTCTGGGGTGGATGTTGCGGCAGTGGTATCGTCGCAGCGCCTGTTGATACCTTGCCGCTCGCAGTGCGACCTCTCGACGGCGTTCCTCCTCCAGCACGAGATCCGTCCCCCACATGGCGTCCTGTTGCGTCTCGTCAAACGCCAGGACCCGTGCGGAACGACGCCTGACCTCGTGAGGGAGGATGACCTCAGCTCCGTGGACGAGGAAGAACGGGGTCTCGCCAGTCGGCTTGGCCGCGGTCGTGCGGATAGAAAACAACACAGATTGGAGATCGTTGTACCAGCCCCTGCCGCAGGCCTCGAGCTTCTTCTTGAAGGTCCTGGTTTTGAGGCCCTTCAGGACCTCCGCATTGGCTTGCTCGGCCTACCCGTTGCTCCGGGGGTGTGCTACCAAAGCATAGCATATCTGCGTTCCAAGGTTAGCACAGTACATTTTGAAGAGATTACTGGTGAATTGCAAACCTTTGTCGGTGATGATGCAGTTAGGCACCCCAAATCGGCTCACGAGGCCCTTGATGAACTTGACTGTGGAGCCCGCTGGGATGGTGTGGACACCTTCCACCTCAGCCCACTTGGTGAACTTGTCCACGGCGACGTAGAGGTAGCGATAGCCCCCTGGCGCCCAAGGGAATGGGCTCAGAATGTCCAGCCCCCAAACTGCGAACGGCCATGAGAGGGGTATAGTCTGCAGACCCCCCGCCGGCTGATGGATCTGCTTGGTGTGGAATTGGCAGGCCTCACAAGCCTTCACCAGCTCAACAACGTCACTGAGTGTTGTGGGACAGTAGAATCCGCTGCGGAACGCCTTGCCAACGAGGGTTCATGATGATGAGTGATTCCCACAGTCTCCATCGTGTATGTCTGCCAACAGCTCCTTCCCTTGCTCTCTGGAAATGCAACGTAGGGACACGTCATTTGGTCGCCTCCGGTAGAGCTCCCCATCCTTGATGCAGTAGGCCGTGGCCTATTGCACCACACGCTCCACGTCCTCCTCCTTCTTCGGCAGGGTCCCTTGCGTCAAGTAGTTCTTGAGCTCTTCGATCCAACATCCTTCCTGAGGCTCCAACGCCAGGAGCAGGCATGCCCCTGAGGCCAGGCCGCAGGCCGGGGCTCCCGAGGCAGGCGGCTGAGGGAGCTCCTCCCGAGGTTGCGCCGTGCTTGATAGTGATGGTGCCGCCGAGGGCTTGAAGAGTCGCTCCACGAAGACGTCGGGCTCCTGAGGCAGCCGCCTGGATGCCCTCTTGGCGATGTCGTCAACCTCTTGATTGGTGCCGCGAGGCACATGCTGCAACTCCATCCCCCAGAACTGTTTCTCCATCCTGCGAACCTCCGCAAGGTAGGCTTCCATGTGCTTGTCCTTTGGCTCGTATATCTTGTTGGAGAAGTTGACGAGGAGTTGCGAATTGCCCTTGATGATGAGGCGCTTTACCCCCAAGGCGACTGCGGCTTTCAGGCCTGCTATCAGGCCTTCGTACTCTACTATGTTGTTGGAGACCTTTTCTCCGTGCTGGAAACAGAGTTGTATGGCATAGTAGAGATTGTCCTGAGTAGGAGATACGAGCACTACGCCGGCCCCCGCACCATGTCGGGAGAATGCCCTGTCAAAGTACATGACCCAGTCGTCCGGTGCCTCGCTTCCCGGGGAAAGTGATCGGTCCTCGCCTGCCTCGAGGCCCGACGCCTCAGCCCATTCTGCCATGAAATCTGCAAGTGCGGCTCCCTTAATGACTCTGGTGATGCTGAATTCTAGCTGAAACGCTTGCAGTTAGATGTTCCACTCGACAACTCTTCCAGACGAGTTGGGGCTCCTGAGTACCCTTTCCAAGGGGTATGCTGAGACTACCTTGATGGGATGGCCTTGGTGTTGGAAATATGCCCTAGAGGCAATAATAAAAGGATTATTATTATATTTCCTTGTTCATGATAATTGTCTTTTATTCATGCTATAATTGTATTATCTGGAAATCGTAATACATGTGTGAATGCATAGACCACAACATGTCCCTAGTGAGCCTCTGGTTGACTAGCTCGTTGATCAACAGATAGTCATGGTTTCCTGACTATGGACATTGGATGTCATTGATAACGAGATCACATCATTAGGAGAATGATGTGATGGACAAGACCCAATCCTAAGCATAGCACAAGATCATGTAGTTCGTTTGCTAGAGCTTTTCCAATGTCAAGTATCTTTTCCTTAGACCATGAGATCGTGTAACTCCCGGATACCGTAGGAGTTCTTTGGGTGTACCAAACGTCACAACATAACTGGGTGACTATAAAGGTATACTACGGGTATCTCCGAAAGTGTCTGTTGGGTTGACACGGATCGAGACTGGGATTTGTCACACCGTATGACGGAGAGGTATCTCTGGGCCCACTTGGTAATGCATCATCATAATGAGCTCAATGTGACCAATTGTCTGGTCACGGGATCATGCATTATGGTACGAGTAAAGTGACTTACTGGTAACGAGATTGAACGAGGTATTGGGATACCGACGATCGAATCTCGGGCAAGTAACATACCGATTGACAAAGGGAATTGTATACGGGGTTGCTTGAATCCTCGACATCGTGGTTAATCTGATGAGATCATCGAGGAGCATGTGGGAGCCAACATGGGTATCCAGATCCCGCTGTTGGTTATTGACCGGAGAGCCGTCTCGGTCATGTCTACGTGTCTCCCGAACCCGTAGGGTCTACACACTTAAGGTTCGGTGATGCTAGGGTTGTAGAGATATTAGTATGCAGCAAACCGAAAGTTTTTCGGAGTCCCGGTTGAGATCCCGGATGTCACGAGGAGTTCCGAAATGGTCCGGAGGTAAAGAATTATATATGGGAAGTCAAGTTTCAGCCATCGGGAAAGTTTCGGGGGTCACCGGTATTGTACCGGGACCACCGGAAGGGTCTCGGGGGTCCATCGGGTGGGGCCACCTATCCCGGAGGGCCCCATGGGCTGAAGTGGGAGGGGAACCAGCCCCTGGTGGGCTGGTGCGCCCCCCCCCCCCCCGGGCCCCCCTGCGCCTAGGGTTGGGAACCCTAGGGGAGTGGGCGTCTCCACTTGCCTTGGGGGGCAAGGCACCCCCTTGGCCGCCGCCCCCCCTTGGAGATTCAATCTCCTAGGGCCGGCGCCCCCCTGGGGACCCTGTATAAAGAGGGGGGGAGGGCAGCCGCACCCTTGCACTTGGCGCCTCCCTTCCCCCTTGCTACACCTCTCTCTCCCGCAGACGCTTGGCGAAGCCCTGCCAGGATCCCTGCTGCATCCACCACCACGCCATCGTGCTACTGGATCTTCATCAACCTCTCCTTCCCCCTTGCTGGATCAAGAAGGAGGATACGTCACGCTGACCGTACGTGTGTTGAACGCGGAGGTGTCGTCCGTTCGGTGCTAGGATCTCCGGTGATTTGGATCACGACGAGTACGACTCCCTCAACCTCGTTCTCTTGAATGCTTCCGCTTGCGATCTACAAGGGTATGTAGATGCACTCCCCTCTCTTGTTTCTAGATGAACTCATAGATTGATCTTGGTGAATGTACGAAGATTTTTATTTTATGCAACGTTCCCCAACAGTGGCATCATGAGCTAGGTCTATGCGTAGTTCTCTTTGCACAAGTAGAACACAAATCTGTTGTGGGCGTAGATGTTGTCAACTTTCTTTCCACTACTAGTCTTATTTTGCTTCAGCGGTATTGTGGGATGAAGCGGCCCGGACCGACCTTACATGTACGCTTACGTGAGACAGGTTCCACCGACTGACATGCACTAGTTGCATAAGGTGGCTAGCGGGTGTCTGTCTCTCCCACTTTAGTTGGAGCGGATTCGATGGAAAGGGTCCTTATGAAGGGTAAATAGAAGTTGACAAATCACGTTGTGGCTTTTTCGTAGGTAAGAAAACATTCTTGCTAGAACCCTATTGCAGCTACGTAAAAGGTGCAACAACAATTAGAGGACGTCTAACTTGTTTTTGCAGCAATTGCTTTTTGTTGTGATATGGCCAAAAGTTGTGATGAATGATGAATGATATATTGTGATGTATGAGATCATATTCTTGTAATAGGAATCACGACTTGCATGTCAATGAGTATGACAACCGGTAGGAGCCATAGGAGTTGTCTTAATTATTATATGACGTGCGTGTCAATGATTTAACGCCATGTAATTACTTTACTTTATTGCTAAACCGTTAGCTATAGTAGTAGAAGTAATAGTTGGCGAGCAACTTCATGGAGACACGATGATGGAGATCATGATGATGGAGATCATGGTGTCATGCCGGTGACGAAGATGATCATGGAGCCCCGAAGATGGAGATCAAAGGAGCTATATGATATTGGCCTTATCATGTCACTACTATTTGATTGCATGTGATGTTTATCATGTTTTTGCATCTTGTTTACTTAGAACAATGGTAGTAAATAAGATGATCCCTCATAATAATTTCAAGAAAGTGTTCCCCCTAACTGTGCGCCGTTGTGACAGTTCGTTGTTTCGAAGCACCATGTGATGATCGGGTGTGATAGATTCTAATGTTCACATACAACGGGTGTAAGACAGATTTACACATGCAAAACACTTAGGTTAACTTGACAAGCCTAGCATGTACAGACATGGCCTCGGAACACAAGAGACCGAAAGGTCGAACATGAGTCGTATGGAAGATACGATCAACATGGAGATGTTCACCGATGATGACTGGTCCATCTCACGTGATGATCGGACACGGCCTAGTCAACTCGGATCATGTAACACTTAGATGACTAGAGGGATGTCTAATCTGAGTGGGAGTTCATTAAATAATTTGATTAGATGAACTTAATTATCATGAACTTAGTCTAAAATCTTTGCAAAAATGCCTTGTAGATCAAATGGCCAACGCTCATGTCAACATGAACTTCAACGTGTTCCTAGAGAAAACAAAGCTGAAAGATGATGGCAGCAACTATACAGACTGGGTCCGGAACCTGAGGATCATCCTCATAGCTGCCAAGAAAGCATATGTCCTTGAAGCACCGTTAGGTGACCCACCTGCTCTCCCAGCACTGCAAGACGATTTGAACGTTTGGCAGACACGTGCTGATGATTACTCCCTCGTTTAGTGCGGCATGCTTTACAACTTAGAACCGGGGATCCAAAAGCGTTTTGAGCAACACGGAGCATATGAGATGTTTGAGGAGCTGAAAATGGTTTTCCAAGCTCACGCCCGGGTCGAGAGATATGAAGTCTCCGACAAGTTCTATAGTTGTAACATGGAGGAAAATAGTTCTGTCAGTGAGCACATACTCAAAATGTCTGGGTTGCACAACCGCCTATCCCAGCTGGACATTAACCTCCCGGACGAGGCGGTCATTGACAGAATCCTTCAGTCGCTCCCACCGAGCTACAAGAGCTTTGTGATGAACTACAATATGCAGGGGATGGTGAAAACTATTCCTGAAGTATTTTCAATGCTGAAGTCAGCAGAGGTAGAAATCAAAAAGGAACATCAAGTGTTGATGGTCAATAAAACCACCAAGTTCAAGAAAGGCAAGGGTAAGAAGAACTTCAAGAAGGACGGCAAGCATGTTGCCGCGCCCAGTAAGCCAGTTGCTGGGAAGAAGTCAAAGAATGGACCCAAGCCTGAAACTGAGTGCTTTTATTGCAAAGGGAAGGGTCACTGGAAGCGGAACTGCCCCAAATACTTAGCGGACAAGAAGGCTGGCAAAACTAAAGGTATATGTGATATACATGTAATTGATGTGTACCTTACCAGTGCTCGTAGTAGCTCCTGGGTATTTGATATCGGTGCCGTTGCTCATATTTGTAACTCAAAGCAGGAGCTGCGGAATAAGCGGAGACTGGCGAAGGATGAGGTGACGATGCACGTCGGGAATGGTTCCAAGGTCGATGTGATCGCCATCGGCACGCTACCTCTGCATTTACCTACGGGATTAGTTTTAAACCTCAATAATTGTTATTTAGTGCCAAGTTTGAGCATGAACATTGTATCTGGATCTTGTTTAATACAAGATGGCTACTCATTTAAATCCGAGAATAATGGTTGTTCTATTTATATGAGAGATATGTTTTATGGTCATGCCCCGATGGTCAATGGTTTATTCTTAATGAATCTCGAACGTAATGTTACACATATTCATAGTGTGAATACCAAAAGATGTAAAGTTGATAATGATAGTCCCACATACTTGTGGCACTGCCGCCTTGGTCACATTGGTGTCAAGCGCATGAAGAAGCTCCATGCTGATGGACTTTTAGAGTCTCTCGATTATGAATCATTTGAAACATGCGAACCATGCCTCATGGGCAAAATGACCAAGACTCCGTTCTCCGGAACAATGGAGCGAGCAACCAACTTATTGGAAATCATACATACTGATGTGTGCGGTCCAATGAGCGTTGAGGCTCGCGGAGGATATCGTTATGTTCTCACTCTCACTGAAGACTTGAGTAGATATGGGTATGTCTACTTGATGAAACACAAGTCTAAGACCTTTGAAAAGTTCAAGGAATTTCAAAATGAGGTAGAGAATCAACGTGACCAAAAGATAAAGTTCTTACGATCAGATCATGGAGGAGAATATTTAAGTCACGAATTTGGTACGCACTTAAGGAAATGTGGAATCGTTTCACAACTCACGCCGCCTGGAACACCTCATCGTAACGGTGTGTCCGAACGTCGTAATCACACTCTATTGGATATGGTGCGATCTATGATGTCTCTTACCGATTTACCGCTATCATTTTGGGGATACGCTCTAGAGACAGCTACATTCACTTTAAATAGCGCTCCGTCTAAATCCGTTGAGACGACGCCATATGAATTATTTTTTGGGAAGAAACCTAAGCTGTCGTTTCTAAAAGTTTGGGGATGCGATGCTTATGTCAAGAAACTTCAACCTGAAAAGCTCGAACCCAAGTCGGAAAAATGCGTCTTCATAGGATACCCTAAGGTAACCATTGGGTATACCTTCTACCTTAGATCTGAAGGCAAGATCTTTGTTGCCAAGAACGGATCCTTTCTAGAAAAAGAGTTTCTCTCGAAAGGAGTAAGTGGGAGGAAAGTAGAACTCAATGAAGTACTACCTCTTGAACCGGAAAGTAGTGCAGCTCAGGAAAATGTTCCTGTGGTGCCTACACCGACTAGAGAGGAAATTAATGATGATGATCAAGGTACTTCGGATCAAGTTGCTACTGAACTTCGTAGGTCCACAAGGACACGTTCCACACCAGAGTGGTATGGCAACCCTGTCCTGGAAGTCATGTTGTTAGACAACGGTGAACCTTCGAACTATGAAGAAGCGATGGCGGGCCCAGATTCCAACAAATAGCTTGAAGCCATGCAATCCGAGATAGAATCCATGTATGAAAACAAAGTATGGACTTCGACAGACTTGCCCGATGATCGGCGAGCGATAGAAAATAAATGGATCTTTAAGAAGAAGATGGACGCGGATGGTAATGTTACCATCCATAAAGCTCGACTTGTTGCTAAGGGTTATCGGCAAGTTCAAGGGGTTGACTACGATGAGACTTTCTCTCCCGTAGTGAAGCTAAAGTACGTCCGAATCATGTTAGCAATTGCCGCATACTATGATTATGAGATATGGCAGATGGACGTCCAAACAGCATTCCTTAACGAACATCTTAAGGAAGAACTGTATATGATGCAACAGGAAGGTTTTGTCGATCGTAAGAATGCTAACAAGGTGTGCAAGCTCCAACGATCCATTTATGGGCTGGTGCAAGCATCTCGGAGTTGGAACATTCGCTTTGATGAGATGATCAAAGCGTTTGGGTTTATGCAGACTTATGGAGAAGCCTGCGTTTACAAGAAAGTGAGTGGGAGCTCTGTAGCATTTCTCATATTATATGTAGATGACATACTTTTGATGGGAAATGATATAGAACTTTTGGACAGCATTAAGGCCTACTTGAATAAGTATTTTTCAATGAAGGACCTTACAGAAGCTGCTTACATATTAGGCATCAAGATCTATAGGGATAGATCGAGACGCCTCATAGGTCTTTCACAAAGCACATACCTTGATAAGATATTCAAGAAGTTCAATATGGATCAGTCCAAGAAAGGGTTCTTGCCTGTATTGCAAGGTGTGAGATTGAGCGCGGCTCAATGCCCGACCACGGCAGAAGATAAAGAAGAGATGAGTGTCATCCCCTATGCCTCAGCCATAGGATCTATTATGTATGCCATGCTGTGTACCAGAACAGATGTAAACCTTGCCGTAAGTTTGGTACGAAGGTACCAAAGTAATCCCGACAAGGAACACTGGACAACGGTCAAGAATATCCTGAAGTACCTGAAAAGGACAAAGGACATGTTTCTCGTCTATGGAGGTGACGAAGAGCTCGTCGTAAAGGGTTATGTCGACGCTAGCTTCAACACAGATCTGGATGACTCTAAGTCACAAACCGGATACGTGTATATGTTGAATCGTGGAGCAGTAAGCTGGTGCAGTTGCAAGTAGAGCGTCGTGGCGGGATCTACATGTGAAGCGGAGTACATGGCAGCCTCAGAGGTAGCGCATGAAGCAATATGGATGAAGGAGTTCATCACTGACCTAGGAGTCATACCCAATGCGTCGGGGCCAATCACTCTCTTCTGTGTCAACACTGGAGCTATTGCCCTTGCCAAGGAGCCCAGGTTTCATAAGAAGACCAGGCACATCAAGCGTCATTTCAACTCCATCCATGAAAATGTTCAAGATGGAGACATAGATATTTTCAAAGTACATACGGATCTGAATGTGGCAGATCCGTTGACTAAACCTCTTCCACGAGCAAAACATGATCAACACCAGAACTCTATGGGTGTTTGATTCATCACAATGTAACTAGATTATTGACTCTAGTGCAAGTGGGAGACTGTTGGAAATATGCCCTAGAGGCAATAATAAAAGGATTATTATTATATTTCCTTGTTAATGATAATTGTCTTTTATTCATGCTATAATTGTATTATCCAGAAATCATAATACACGTGTGAATGCATAGACCACAACATGTCCCTAGTGAGCCTCTAGTTGACTAGCTCATTGATCAACAGATAGTCATGGTTTCCTGACTATGGACATTGGATGTCATTGATAACGAGATCACATCATTAGGAGAATTATGTGATGGACAAGACCCAATCCTAAGCATAGCACAAGATCGTGTAGTTCGTTTGCTAGAGCTTTTCCAATGTCAAGTATGTTTTCCTTAGACCATGAGATCGTGTAACTCCCGGATACCGTAGGAGTGCTTTGGGTGTACCAAACGTCACAACGTAGCTGGGTGACTATAAAGGTATACTACGGGTATCTCCGAAAGTGTCTGTTGGGTTGACACGGATAGAGACTGGGATTTGTCACTCCGTATGACGGAGAGGTATCTCTGGGCCCACTCGGTAATGCATCATCATAATGAGCTCAAAGTGACCAAGTGTCTGGTCACGGGATCATGCATTACGGTAGGAGTAAAGTGACTTACCAGTAACATGATTGAATGAGGTATTGGGATACCGACGATCGAATCTCGGGCAAGTAACATACCGATTGACAAAGGGAATTGTATACGGGGTTGCTTGAATCCTCGACATCGTGGTTCATCCGATGAGATCATCGAGGAGCATGTGGGAGCCAACATGGGTATCCAGATCCCTGTTGTTGGTTATTGACCGGAGGGACGTCTCAGTCAGGTCTACATGTCTCCTGAACCCGTAGGGTCTACACACTTAAGGTTCGGTGACTCTAGGGTTGTAGAGATATTAGTATGCAGCAAACTGAAAGTTGTTCGGAGTCCCGGATGAGATCCCGGACGTCATGAGGAGTTCCGGAATGGTCCGGAGGTAAAGAATTATATATGGGAAGTCAAGTTTCGGCCATCGGGAAAGTTTCGGCGGTCACTGGTATTGTATCGGGACCACCGGAAGGGTCCCGGGGGTCCACCGGGTGGGGCCACCTATCCCGGAGGGCCCCATGGGCTGAAGTGGGAGGGGAACCAGCCCCTGGTGGGCTGGTGCGCCCACCCCTTGCCCCCCTGCGCCTAGGGTTGGGAACCCTAGGGGAGGGGGCGCCTCCACTTGCCTTGGGGGGCAAGGCACCCCCTTGGCCGCCGCCCCCCTTGGAGATTCAATCTCCTATGGCCGGCACCCCCCTGGGGACCCTATATAAAGAGGGGGGAGGGAGGGCAGCCGCACCCTTGCACTTGGCGCCTCCCTTCCCCCTTGCTACACCTCTCTCTCCCGTAGACGCTTGGCGAAGCCCTGCCGGGATCCCTGCTGCATCCACCACCACGTCGTCGTGCTGCTGGATCTTCATCAACCTCTCTTTCCCCCTTGCTGGATCAAGAAGGAGGAGACGTCACGCTGACCGTACGTGTGTTGAACGCGGAGGTGCCGTCCGTTCGGCGCTAGGATCTCCGGTGATTTGGATCACGACGAATACAACTCCCTCAACCTCGTTCTCTTGAACGCTTCCGCTCGTGATCTACAAGGGTATGTAGATGCACTCCCCTCTCTCGTTTCTAGATGAACTCTAGATTGATCTTGGTGAACGTAGGAAATTTTTTATTTTATGCAACGTTCCCCAACACTTGGAAGTGGTGCTGTAGCTTGCGTGAGGCTACCAATAGCGCGAGGAGTTTTTGAGGCATGGGGTACCGCACCCTTGCATCCCGTAGCACCGTGCTGACGAAGTACACGGGGTACTCGACGAGGTTGAGGGTGTTGGTGCTGCTTGCATCCTCCGGAGGTTCGAGCGCCTCCTGAGACGAGGGAGCCCCCAGCGCTTGGTCGCTTGGGGAGGCCTCTTCTGCTCCGGGTGCGCTCCCCTGCTGCGGACGATCCTTTTCGGCAGCGGTCGCGGTCTTTGTGAGGCTTTCTTGGCTTCGCTTTGCTTCGGCCTGGATGGTTGCTGCGGCCTTGGTTCGACGCTCCTCCCTAACCGCCACCAGGGCCGCGCTGGCGGAGTAGGGGGTGGCCGCAAGGTAGAGCACCAGGGGCTCCCGAGGACGCGGGTCTACCATCACCGGAGGGTTGCTAAGGTACCTCTTGAGATCTTGGAATGCCTTGTCGGCCTCTTCAGTCCATTCAAAGGGGCCCTTCTTCTTCATCAGCTTGAAGAAGGGCAGTGCTCGTTCTCCCAGCTTGGAGATGAAGCGTCCTAGCGCGGTTACATGCCCGGTGAGCTTCTGCATTTCTCTGAGGTCTTCGGCGGGCTCATGTCTTCAACTACTTTGACCTTCTCCGGGTTGGCCTCGATGCCCCTGTGGGACACGAGGAAACCCAAGAGCTTGCCCGAGGGGACTCCAAACACGCACTTCTCCGGGTTGAGCCGCAGGTCCACTTCATTGAGGCTCGAGAAGGTTTCTTCCAAGTCCTGTATCAGGGTTTTTGCCTCCCGTGTCACACCCTGATTTTCATGGCACAACATTTAAGATGATAAATCATGATAAAATGTGGTTTGACAAAAACTTTTGCATTATTTGACTTTTTTGAGTTGGTTTTCTCTCTGTGTTTTCAAGTGCTCTTAAAAGTCAACATAGCTTCACCTTCTATACTTCCTTTCCTTGATCCAAAACTTTTGCCCAATGATCATACCATGTGTATAGTACAACATAGTATTTTCTTACAAAAATAATTTGGCCAAATAGTATTTTCGAAAATTAGTTTTTCAAAAACCCCTGAGTTGAAGTTTGCACTACAAGTACTTGACTTGGGGTGTGAGAAATCATTCAAAAGGTATATTTGAATCCTATTAGATGTAGGACTCCCTTAAACCATAAAAATATAATTTTAAAAGTTATTTTCCTATTTTATTAAAAAGCTTTTTCTTAAGGCCAGAAATGGTCTTTAATAGGGAAAAATTATTTTATTGTTTCAAAAATATTTGGCAAAATTCTTGGAAGCTCACTGGACATATATTTTCCATATATGTGAGTTTCAACACATGGTCATGATCAAAATATTGGACAAAAGCCTCCAAGACCATTTCTGCCCATTTCAAAGGTTTGAAACATTTCTACAGGAAATATTTTCATAAAATTCCAAGGAAAATCCAGCAAGTCACAAATGCATATTGTGATCACCTTGCAAAGCCTCATGTCAATCAAGGTCATTTTGGTTCACCAAAATGCCCCAAAACCCTCTCTGACCAGAATCAAATTTGAACAACTTTGTACTACCAACTTTCTCTCCTTGACCGCAACTTGTGTGAGCATGTTCACATGACCAAATGAGGCCACTAAACCGAGTGGTTCGTCAAGGGGAAGTGATTTGATCAACTAGATCTACACAAGTTCATTTCTGCTAATTTCTAGGGTTTATAAAAGTTGCATTGGCAACTTTGCCCAAATAAGCTCCAAATTGGTGTAAGGCCCTAATTATATGTGTCATTTCACCCTATGGAGTCTAATGGCATATGGAAATCATCTACTTGCCCAATCCATTATCAAACACCTTCTGACACTTTACCAAAATGCCATTTTTGACCTCTTCCACTAATCTCCATGGGCTCAACTTTGTACCACAGCTGCTCCTGGCCATCTCCTACCTCCAGTAACTCTCCCCTGGCCATTGCTCAATGATTAAGGGGTGAAACACCCCCATTTACCTCTCTAGACAGCATCATTTCTCCTCTCTCTCTCTGTCTCAACTCCCTCTTCCCTCCAGTGGATCTCCAGGGCATCCAATGCCCCTTCCCACTTGTTTACTTCTTCCTAGCGTTACTAGACATGAGGGACATGCCCCTGCCCCTTAAACAATGCCATGGCAGCCAAAGGCACGCTCTGGAGTGCGCTACAGTGCACTCCCGCACTGTAGCTGCCCCCTGCCAAGCACCTCCGGCCACCTCGGGCCTCCCCAGCGCGCCCGACGAGGTGCCTCGGCGTCTGAGACACGCTAAACCCCTGTCCCCCTCCTCCTTCTTCCTCCTGCTACCTCCACTCGCACGCGCACTGGCCGCCCGAGGGCTCCGATGGGCAGCCTCACACGCGCGATGGCTCTGACCCGTCCCCGCTCCCTCTTTTCTCTCCCTTGACATGGACCACACCCACGAGCACCTCAGACACGCCCCAAAGCGCTCGTTTGGCCCCTGGCAACGCCCTGGATTGTGGCCGTGAGCTCCGCGCGCGGTGCTCCTAGCCTCGCCCATATGAGGCTGTTACGAGCTCTCCTCTCCACTCCATTTGTCCCCTCTCCCTCCTAGAAGCATCCTCGACCCAGCCAACCCTCTCGCCGAGCCCTCCATCGCTCCCCATGGCCGGAGCCGAGTCGTCGGACTCCGCCTAAATTCGCGCCCACCACCCCTCCTCCTCCCCTCTAGACCGCACCAGAGCACCTCCACCATCACCGTGGGCCCCTCCCGCGCTTATCCTTCTCCTCCCCGTAGCCGTGTCGTGTTCCCTGGAATCGCCGGCACCGCCGTCCGCCATGGCCATGGCCCCGCTCATATCCGTCCTCCCATGGACGCGCTGACAGGGGTAACGGATGCGGCTCGTCTCCCCGAGCACGCCGGTGGCCGGATCACCGGAAACGGTGGCCGGTAGCACCGGCAGTTGCCCTCGACGTCCCTCTGCCTCGCCTCCCCTGCTTTGGGCAGGAGGTTGAGGGCGACGCCGCGTCAGCTCGCCGGCCCCGCCTGTCGGTGGCAGCGGCAACCGAGCTGGCCCCGCAGGTCAGGTTAAGTGGAGGCGGGACCAGGCAAGCCGCTTGCCCCGTAGGGACGCGTTCTTGGCTAGTACGCCTTCGGCGTGGACCTTCTTGGCCGCGTGGCCGTGCAGCTGGGCCGGCGCAGTGTGCTGCGGTGCTAAACTGCGCCCTGCACACAGTTTAGGTATAACACAAATCTTTTTCTTTTTCTTTTCCAGTCAACTTCGAAAATCCATAAATAATTCAAATTAACTCCAAATTTGATGATTCAAATTTATAGTAGTTTCTAAAATCATGCCCTACCACATGGTGCTATTGTCACATTTTTACAGAAGCATTTCCTTCACAAATATTTATCAAATCCTATTTTTCCTATTTCTGTGATGAACTTTAGAAAATCACAGAGAGCTCAAAATTGATCCAAATGCCATGATTCAAATTCCTAGATGCTTCTAAGTTCATAACTTCGTTTATGAACATTTTTTTAATACTTTATTTACCCCATACAAATAATGAGCCATTTCTTCATATTAGCCAACTTTGCAAATTCATAGGAAATTCATTTGAACTCCAAATCCAGTGAAACCAACTCCTAGATGCTTCTAAAATTATTCCTTGTTAAATGGATGCCTTTGATCATTTTTCAAATAGTTCTTATGTACACTTATTGCAAATCCATAAACCCCTTGATTCCATCATATCGAAATGTTTAGAAATATCCATTGGTCCACTTCCAATGAAATCACCTTGGTCATTCCTCATATGACCAGAGGTATCCTAGAAAAGTCCAACTCACATTTTTTAGAGCACTTCTTTTTGCCTTGTCGTGTTGCTTATTATGGTTGTTTTCGACGATAGTTGACAAAGTAGACGAAATGCTTAGAGTTGGACCAGAGATATTTGAAGACCTCGAAGACTTTGTTAAAACAGGCAAGCAGCCCTTTGACCATGTCTATGAAACCCTTTTTATGCATGTCATATAGCACCATATTGTTGTTGCAACGGAATCATGATGAGGTGGTAACCACTTTGATGGTTTGCCACCGTACTTCCTCGTTGATACTTGCATTATGCATGACCCTACCTTCTTATGAGGGTTATGCCGGTGGGAGTAGATAGGATGCTAAAGTAGATGCTACCCAAAAATGGACGGGTATATGCATGGTGAAGGAGATAAAAGTATTTTCAAAAGACTTTTCGAAAACCCCGTCGGGTGCCACTTATGCCCGAGGGAGATGATGAGATGGGTAACCACTTGATGACGAAGTGGTGTACCGAGGCAAGTGTGTGTGTTGTTTTCGAAAACGGATTAGATTTAAGATTTGTCGATTGTCCCAACCTTACATGCGCAACCACTCTACCCTTGTATGGGAAAGGGCATTATTGATTACCTAGGCCAATACTAGCTTGGAGCCCGCATTACTAGTGACGGGGGAGAGGTGGTGCTCTCTCTCGGGACGGGGTCGGGCCAGGTAGGGCGGCCATGACTGTTTTTATAGGGCACCGGATACACCATCGTGTCCCCTCTCGGATGTTACGATCTCGAGTGAGTCTCGTGTGATGTACATCATGAGGATACGGAACAACGAGTGGACTCCTTGTTAGTGTCGTCTAGGGAAAGATAGTGATCGGGTGCTTACCCCGGGTACTTGAGGTACCGCGGGTCGTGGACGACACAGAAGTTCCCCGGATCTTGTGGGTAAAGTGTGCAACCTCTGCAGAGTGTAAAACTATTCGAATAGCCATGTCCACGGTCAAGGACAGTTGGGCAGTACTGCTTAAACTACTTCCAGAGTTTTACAAACCGTGTATGTGTGTTGATAAAACTACTTGGGTCAAGTCAAGGGACTTGACATGATTGAGTTGGGTTGATGCCCACTCTATTTATGTTGATATATGTAACCTGTCCTCATGGTTACTTGAATTCTCCTGATGCATGTCTTACAAGTTGTTGAACATGTCATTGCACTCAAAACTAGCTTTCTGCAAAATTTACCTATATCATGCATTGTTACATCTTGTACCAAAACATGGGTTGCTTGCGAGTACATTCAAAGTACTCATTGGCTTGCCACTGGTTATTTTATTGGCCAGGCATGAAAGAACAGGATATAATGAAGAGCACCTTGGTGACGAACATGCGAGCTAGGACGCTTCCCAGTCAGAATGCCTGTAGGGTTAAGGCAGATGGCATGGGTCCAAGTTGTTATTGAAGATTTCCACTGCGATGATATACTCAAGACTTGACCATAATGGTCCTACTTGTGTAAGACGGTATGTATGGATGTAAGACTCTTGTTACTCAGCTTCTGTGTGTTCAGTGAGCATTGATCTCTGGGATCACTGTACACGTGCATTCGGTGATCACGACTTATGAGTCGGGGTCCCCACAGAGCTGGTACCAGAGCCATCCTGACTGTAGGAAGCCTTAGTTAGCATGGTCTTTATTTAGAGTAAAACTATTTCCAAAACTACTACTAGTTTTCAAAACTATCTATACTTCTCTTCCCTTCTCAGTTTTTCAAAAACTAAGGTATACTTTCCTCATTGGTCGCTTCCCCTTCAAAACTTTTGGTTGCTAGAACCCTTATGCTCCTGACCACCAGTGTCGGTGTCAAAACAGGCGGATCTCGGGTAGGGGGTCCCGAACTGTGCGTCTAGGTGGATGGTAACAGGAGACAAGGGACACAATGTTTTTACCCAGGTTCGGGCCCTCTCGATGGAGGTAAAACCCTACTCCTGCTTGATTAATATTGATGATATGGGTAGTACAAGAGTAGATCTACCATGAGATCGGAGTGGCTAAACCCTAGAATCTAGCCTATGGTATGATTGTTGTTCGTCCTACCGACTAAAACTCTCCGGTTTATATAGACACCGGAGAGGGCTAGGGTTACACAGAGTCAGTTACAATGGGAGGAGACCTTCATATCGTATCGCCAAGCTTGCCTTCCACGCCAAGGAAAGTCCCATCCGGACACGGGACGGAGTCTTCAATCTTGTATCTTCATAGTCCGGGAGTCCGGCCAAAGTCATAGTCCGGCCATCCAGACACCCCCTAATCCAGGAATCCCTCTGTAGCCCCTGAACGAGGCTTCAATGACGACAAGTCCGGCGTGCAAATTGTCTTCGGCATTGCAAGGCGGGTTCCTCCTCCGAATATTTCATAGAAGATGTTGAACACCAGGGTAGTGTCCGGCACTGCAAAATAAGTTCCACATTCCTTCGTAGAGAGAATAATATTTGTATTAATCAGATCTGCTGACGTATTCCATGGCGTGACATCATGCCACAGCCAGGCTCTTTATTTATTTTATTGTTCCACCTTAGCGCGTTTAGCGAGGCGGTTTTCTTGGCACGTCTTGTGAAAGCAGAGATCGTGTCCCCTTATTCCGGGATTCTCATCAATACGGGTGTGGGTAACCCAACCGCGCCATTAACCGCGGCGCTTGGGGGATAAGCGTGTTTTATTAGGCCGGTGGGGGGCTCGTAGTGTTGGCCGCCCATATAAGGGGATAAGAATCTGCAATTTCCATTCACGCCCTCTTCCTCCTCTGCTTATCCGTCCCTGCGCGCTCGAGCTCCAGCGCCCAAGCCCGCACTTCCCACCTCAACCTTCTCCAACCATGTCAGGAGCGGGAGGTAGATGGATGGCCTCCTCCGTCACGGAGGGACAAATCAAAAACCTGAGGGAGGCCGGATACTTGTCTAAAAACATCGCGCACCGGCTACCAGATGCGGGGCAACTCACTCCCACCCCTAGGCCCCATGATAGGGTTGTTTTTATTCCCCATTTCCTCTGCGGACTGGGTTTTCCTCTTCACCCGTTCGTCCGGGGGCTCATGTTCTACTACGGCCTGGATTTCCACGACCTGGCCCCGAACTTCATCCTCAATATATCGTCGTTTATCGTCGTGTGCGAGGCCTTCTTCTGCATCCAGCCCCACTTTGGCCTATGGCTGAAGATCTTCAGCGTCAAGCCGAAGGTCGTGCAAGGCCGACAGGCAGAATGCAGAGGTGCCATGGTGGGCAAGATAGCCAACGTCACCTGGCTCGAGGGTGCCTTCGTGGAAACCATCAAAGGGTGGCAATCTGGGTGGTTTTATATTACCGAGCCGCGTGACCCTAAATGGGCAGCGGCCCCTGAATTTCGATCCGGCATCCCCACCCGGCTCACATCTTGGAAAGAGACGGGCCTATCATGGGGCAATCCGGAAGAGGTGACCGGACTCCAAACCTGCGTCCGAGATCTGGTGGCCAAGAAGGTCAAACTTGTCAATGTGGTCCAGGTCATGCTCTTCCGCCGGATCCTCCCGTGTCAACGGCGGGACTTCAATTTGTGGGAGTTCGACCCGGCCCAGCACGAGACTCTATCTTGGCTCTTCGAAACGAAGCACGAGGACGCCTGGAAGGTGCTTTTCAAAAGCTCCGAGGTCTCCCCTCCCGTCACTGAGGATCGCGGGTTCTGCGCCAAACGTCAAGCCTCCGAAGTAAGCTTACCTTTAGTCCCTTACGGGATATCCACATTTCATAGTGTGACCTTATGTGGGATCTAAACTCCCGTTCCTTTGACAGGATTGGAAGAGAACATCCGGACAGTTTGACTGTCCGGCCCCTTTGCCCGAAGGCCCAGTAGACGCACACTTAGCGAAGCTACTGGTTCCGTCACCCCATGTGGTGCCAGAGAAGAAGGCCAAGGAGAAGGCCACGGGGACCTGAAGGAGTTCCCGGCGCCCGGTGTCGTCGGATTTTCCCGACGGCTCCAACGTGCCCTCCGCCTCCGAAGATGAGGAGGAGGAAGAAGAAGATGCCTCTCCCCCTCCTGCAGGGGGAGGAAAGAAGAGAAAGGCCGCTCCAACTGGGGAAGCTGGAGGGTCCAAGAAGGGGAAGCCCCTTCTGCCGGACTACGCCCCTGACGCCGAAGACGGCGAGGAGGACTGGCCTTCCAGGGTCAAGCCCCTGGCAAGATCGTAAGTGTCCGGCTACCCGAATGACTTATTGCACTCCTTTATTATTTGATAGCTTCTAACACCGAAGCTAATCATACAGTCCGCCCAGAGCTCAGCTTGGCGATTCGTCGACTAGATCTCTGAATTCGTCGGATGTGAATAGCGCTTCACTTCCGACGGTCTCCTCCCCCCTCCCTACAGACGACGCGGAGGTGGAGTCCCGCAGGGGACAAAACCAGGAGGAGGTGGTCCTGGAAGCGCCACAAGGTGACCTTCCGGACTCCCAACCCAAAGGGGGTAAAACCCCGAAGGGATCTAAGTCCGGCCCTGGGCCGGACACTGCTCCGGAACCATCAGTGGTTCCAGAGCCCGACAGGCGGCGCCTTCACAAGAAGGGCAAGTCCGCGACGCCAGCGACTTCCGTCCACCCGGAGGCGCCGGACAATTTGCTGGAGGCGCTCAACGGCGCCTCTATCGACGAAGAACACCGCACTATTATGAGTGCGGTGATTCAGAAGGTTCAGCCCGCCAAGAGCGGGCTGACGGAAGCCTGCACAAGCCTGTTAACGGGCTTTGAGGTATGTGTTCAAAAACATATATAAAAAATGTTACCGCATAGACAGTAGCCCCTGATGCTTAGTTCGGTGTTCGGAAAGATATGGCCTCTGCCGCATTGACTGCTGAGGTCAATACCTTGAAGGAAAGCCTCGAGCGGTCCGAGAGCGAGCTCGGCCATGCCAAGAAGCAGCTCGAGGATAAAGAGGGTATGTAGCACCTCCTGTAAATGTATATAGAAATACTTGGTTGCATAATAATAATAGGATCAACGTTAATGTTGCAGGAGCCGCGACCGAGGTGGCGACCCTGAAAGAGGCGGTCTCCAAGGCCGAAAAGAGTGCGGCCTTGGAGCGCGCCGAGAGAGAGAAGCAGGAGGTGCGGGTGGCGGAGGTGCGGCAAGAGTTCCAGGGTCTCGTGGAAAAACACGAGAGTTTGGAGCGTGACTCGAAGACTCGAGAGTCCGAGCTTGCCTTGGCTCTTGAGAGTGCCAAGACCGCTAAGGCCGAAGCCCAGAAGGCCCTTCAGGAGATCGAGGCTATGAAGAAGATAGCGGCAGGTTAGGCATTCTTTATGCAAAGCAAAAATGTAAAAGTTAATTATCTGCTACTTACCCGAATTCGGAGCTCTCCAGCAGCGTTCGTCGATCTGCCCCGAAGTGTGTCTGATGCCGCCGCATACTACCGAGCCAAAGAGGGGAGATCGACGAAAAAAGTGTTCTGGTCTCAGTATGCTGAGGCCGAACATCCGGTGCCCCTGAGCGACCAGCTGAAGCAGCTGGTTGAGCTCCACAAGGTGGCCGAACAGGCCATGAAGGGCCTCATAGCTCGGCTGTGGCCTGGAGAAGTCATGCCTGGGAGTTACTTCGGTCTGGTGCGGGGATGGTGGACGCGTGTCCGTGGATTGAGGTCGTCAAGCGCTCCGTTTGCATTGAAGGTTCCCGTCGGGCCCTTGCCCGTGCTAAGGTGCACTGGGGCAAGCTAGACACGGAGAGGCTGTTGACGGACGCGCCACCACCGGGAAAGGAGTATCGTACGCCCGAGATGTATTATAATGGCGTTCTGAAGGGTGCCTGCCGCATAGCGGATGAGTGCTCCAAATATGTAATTTTTGAGTAAACTCGCATTTGTTATCCTGTACGCTGAAGCTTTGTTCATATGCATTAAGCAACGCTTGTTAATTTAAAATATTACCTTCTATGTGGCCGTTTATCAAATCTGAGAGATGCAAGTCGTCGGCTTCGACCCCCATGCCACGAGTGTTGGGGTGTTCGGGATAAACCTGAGCACTCTTGTTCTCATTCTTGGGTCCGTCTAGGGAGGCGTTCAGCACAACGAACCAGGCCGTCGGACTTATAATGCTTTATCACTCTCACTTAGCCATAGAATTCTATAATTTTAAATTTTGGCGAAGCCCCTAGTATTCGGAAAATCGAGTTCGGGGCGCTGTCCACGCCTAGGCCGGATAAGTCCGGTTCCTCGCTCGAAGCGGCATAAGTCTTTAAGGACTTGAAGAAACCTCGTGATCAGCAACCGGTCTCTCGTACTATCATGACAGTCAGTTTTAGCTTTCTCTACTGAGGTGTTAACCCAGCTCAACTGGGGCATAATCGCAATAGTTCTCCCAGCGCTACCTTAGCCAACAATGCGGAACGTAAGGTACCAAAACATGGGAGTCGGGCAAACCCAACTATTGACCAAAGACATGATTCGGAGCCGATGCATATAGTGCTATAAGTTCGGGGGTGCCGCACTTGTTTGAGTGTTCGGTCTTCTCACACCATGTTATGGGGTGTTGTAAGCCCCTGGAGTATTATCCGTACCAAAGTGTACGGTTGCATAGTGTCATGACTGAACAAATTTGCATATATAAAAATATATAAGTACAATAATAGGTAAGAGCTATATATTGTTCATTAAAAAAGGGTTGCTGCGAAAGGAGAACGATACAAAAAGGTGCGGTAAGCAAGAGATGGGAGTATTTGACATATTCCCCTTCAGGGGCAAGCTACAGTATTGTAAGAGAAACAGGTATTTAAACTCGTTATAGAGACCACCTTGACTTCTGATGTAGCTTGCTTCCTCCCTGGCTATTGCATCGTTGGTTCGGTGATAGTATTGCCGGACAGGCCTTCCGAATAGTTGGGTCCTGAAAGTGTGTGAAAAAAGGAAGACAGCGAAATAACGAGCCCCCTAGTGCGGTTAAGCCGCATTCTAGGCGTGCCTTTGTTGTGCCCCTCCCCTTATGCCCATGGTATCTCTAAGGCGTAATTATGTACGCGTGGTACCAGCATTGCCGTTTGGCGGGGGCTGGGGTCGGGGCCGCACTGCTATGCTTGCTCAGAACGTGCCAACCGGATTTGTTGTAGGTTACATTGGGCTCGCTTGACGTTGTCTGGACGTTTGGCGCCTGGATTGGAGAACTGCCTTGAGAGGCTACTCTGTACTTCCGCCGCCAGGGCCGCCATGTGCTCCTCCGTTCGGAGAGAGCGTTCTGTGTTTCCATTTACCGTGATGACTCCACGAGGTTCTGGCATCTTGACCTTGAGATATGCGTAATGCGGCACCGCCTTGAATTTTGCAAATGTGGTTCGTCCGAGCAGGGCGTGATAGCAGTTGCGGGATGGGACTATGTCGAAGATTAACTCCTCGCTCCAGAAGTTATCCGGTGATCCGAAGACCACCTCGAGTGTGACCGAGCCTGTACAGCTGGCTTCGACCCCTGGTATGACACCTTTGAAGGTTGTCTTTGTGGGTTTAATCCTGAAAGGATCGATGCCCATTTTTCGCACTGTGTCCTGGTAAAGCAGGTTCAGGCTACTGCCGCCGTCCATTAGGACTCTGGTAAGGTGAAATCCGTCGATAATTGGGTCTAGGACCAGTGCGACGAATCCGCCGTGACGAATGCTGGTGGGATGGTCCCGTCGATCGAAAGTGATCGGGCAGGAGGACCATGGGTTGAACTTTGGGGCGACTGGCTCCAGCGCATAGACGTCCTTGAGAGCATGCTTCCGCTCCCTTTTGGGGATGTGGGTTGTGTATATCATATTCACCGTCCGAACTTGCGGGGGAAATCCCTTATGTCCTTTGTTGTTCGGCGGCCGGGGCCCCTCCTCGTCATCGCTATGTAGCCCCTTGTCTCTGGTCTCGGCACTTATCTTGCCTGCCTGCTTGAACACCCAACAATCCCTGTTGGTGTGATTGGCTGGCTGTTCGGGGGTGCCGTGTATCTGGCACGAGCGATCAAGTATCCGGTCTAAGCTGGATGGGCCCTGAGGGTTTCGTTTGAATGGCTTCTTCCGCTGACCCGGTTTAGAGCCTCTGAATCTGGCATTGACTGTCGTATCTTCAGTATTGTCACCGTTAATGCGGCGCTTATGCTTGTTACGGCGTGACTTGCTGTTGTTATCCTTGTTATCCGAATTGCCGGGGCTTTTGCTTATGTTATTGCTACGAGCTAGCCACTTGTCTTCTCCCGCACAGAAGCGGGTCATGAGTGTCGTGAGGGCTGCCATAGACTTCGGCTTTTCCTGTCCTAGGTGCCGGGCAAGCCATTCGTCTCGGATGTTGTGCCTGAAGGCTGCGAGGGCCTCGGCGTCCGGACAATCGACTATTTGGTTTTTCTTTGTCAGGAACCGTGTCTAGAATTGTCTGGACGATTCCTCTGGTTGCTGGATTATGTGTCTTAGGTCATCGGCATCTGGTGGTCGCACATACGTGCCCTGGAAGTTGTCAAGGAATGTGGATTCTAGGTCCTCCCAACAACTGATTGACTCTGCTGGCAGGCTATTAAGCCAATGTCGTGCTGGTCCTTTACGCTTGAGCGGGAGGTATTTGATGGCGCGTAGATCATCGCCATGGGCCATGTGGATGTGAAGGAGATAATCCTTGATCCATTCCGCAGGATCTGTTGTGCCATCGTATGATTCGATGTTTACGGGTTTGAAGCCCTCGGGGATTTGATGATCCATTACTTCGTCTGTGAAGCATAGTGGGTGTGCGGCGCCCCTGTACTGCGCTATATCGCGACGCAGCTCGGACGAGCTTGGTCTGTTGTATTCGGCCGGGCCATACTTATTATGTCCGGCGTGACGGCTAGCGTCACGTAAAGCGGGGCGCCCATGCGATCCGTAGATCGATCTTGTTTGCCTTTCCTTATTCTCCAAGATGTCCCGCAGGTCTGTTGTGTCTCCCCGTACTCTGGTATGTTTTGAGCGGTGTCTGGTGCGGCTTGGGTCAAGGGCCTGAAGGCCTCTCTATCGCGGCCATGGGGTGGCCGATCGGGCGCATCGTATGCTGGTGATGTAGGTTTAGTTGCTCCCTCCTCAAGTTGGGGAAGCAGCCTGCGCTTCGGGTAGCTCTTGGATGGGCGTTCTAGTTTATACTCTTCGGCCGCCAGGACTTTGGTCCATCTGTCGGCTAGCAAGTCTTGGTCAGCTCTAAGTTGCTGCTGTTTCTTCTTGAGGCTGCTTGTCGTGGCTACGAGTCTGCGTTTGAAACACTCTTGCTCGACGGGATCCTCTGGCACGACGAATTCATCATCGTCGAGGCTTTCCTCGTCTTCGGAGGGAGGCATGTAATTGTCGTCCTCATCCTCTTTGTCGGCCGCTCTCTCATGAGGGCTGGCTCCTTCGTCCTCCTATACTGAATCCTGCTAGAGGGGGTTGTCTTCGGCACTGTCCAGCGTATTGTTATCTCCGGTGCCGGAGTCGCCGTTTTTGCTTTGGCGGGAGTTAGAGCGGCGCCGCTGACGTTGGCGCTTGGGTTGCTTCTTGGAGGGGTCATCCTCCGTTCTCTCCTCGCCATCCCCCGCTTTAGGGGTGTCCACCATGTATATGTCATATGACGAGGTGGCTTTCCAGTTCCCTATAGGTACTGGTTCTTTATCGTCTCCTTCATCGGCATCCATGCCGTCGATGTCTTCGGAGTCAAAGTCGAGCATGTCCGTTAAATCGTCGACAGTGGCTACGAAGTGGGTGGTGGGTGGGCTGCGAATTTCTTCGTCGTCCGTATCCCAACCGTGTTGGCTGTAGTCCAGCCAGGGCTCTCCAGACAAAGAGAGGGACTTTAACGAGTTCAGGATGTTGCCGAAAGGTGAGTGCTGAAAGACATCCTTGGCGGTGAACTTCATGACCGGAGCCCAATCGGGCTTAATCGGAAGAGGTGCGGGATTTATGGAGTCCGGATCGGAGTCCGGCACCTTGGAGTCACGGGTCTTGTGAGGGACTAAGCTGGTATCCGGCTCTATCACCATAGAGATTGCAGTTTCCAGGGTGGCGTCCTACCGTCCGTCCCCGACTGGTGTAGTGGGCTCCGAGTTAATGGTCGGAGCGGACACCGGAACGACGCTCTGGGCGTTGTCCGATGACAGAGCTAAATCGTGGCCATCATGACAGTGTGGCGCGCCCGGTTGTGGCTCGAATCCGTGGAAGATCAAGTCCCTGCGGATGTCAGCCATGTAGTTCAAGCTTCCAAACCTGACCTGATGGCCAGGGGCATAGCTCTTGATCTGCTCCAGATGGCCGAACGAGTCAGCCCGCAGTGCGAAGCCGCCGAATACGAAGATCTGTCCGGGGAGAAAAGTCTCATCCGGACCGCATCGCGATTGATGAGCGAAGAAGCCATCGGGCCTAAAAGGCGACGACACAGAGGAACTCTCAATGAAAGCACCAATGTCGGTGTCAAAACCGGCGGATCTCGGGTAGGGGGTCCCGAACTATGCGTCTAGGCGGATGGTAACAGGAGACAAGGGACACAGTGTTTTTCCCAGGTTCGGGCCCTCTCAATGGAGGTAAAACCCTACTCCTTCTTGATTAATATTGATGATATGGGTAGTACAAGAGTAGATCTACCACGAGATTGGAGTGGCTAAACCCTAGAATCTAGCCTATGGTATGATTGTTGTTCGTCCTACGGACTAACACTCTCCGGTTTATATAGACACCGGAGAGGGCTAGGGTTACACAGAGTCGGTTACAATGGGAGGAGATCTTCATATCGTATCGCCAAGCTTGCCTTCCACGCCAAGGAAAGTCCCATCCGGACACGGGACAAAGTCTTCAATCTTGTATCTTCATAGTCCGGGAGTCTGGCCAAAGGTCATAGTCCGGCCATCCGGACACCACCTAATCCAGGAATCCCTCAACCGGATTCCTTGAAATCCTTGTGGATAGTCTAGAAGGAGGATGCCTTGTCAGACATCCACCCACATCTTCTGAACACAAGATTGGCGACACCACAACAAGACGATACCAACAGAAGATACATCTTCAAGGAATGAGGACATGAAGACCCAGAGGATGGAGATACCTTTGAATTTTCCCCAGGATGATGCAACCTTGTCCTATGACGATCAGGGTGTAAGATATGCAAGATCACGATATACATCACTAATAGAGCAACCATGTCCTTACCATTGTTGTAACGGCAACCACTGGTGGATGAGAACCTCGCCATTTGGTCCGCCTCACTATAGTGAGCAGGAAAATGGTTCTCTTCATCCCCCGCTCTTGGTGTCGAGGTTGTCATCAACGTAACCGACATGTTGGACCTCTACTATGCCTTGTTAATGTCCTTGCATAAAGGATTACAAACCTGGTACCATCGACCCCTTAGAAATCAAAAGCGACCATCATGATTAAGAAGACAAGAGAAGACCAAGTCAAAGACAGCCACGAGGAGCCACCATCACCCCATCACCTCATCAGGCGAGAAGTTATCAAAGATTCTTCAGGCTCAACCCAGATCGTTTCATCAAATAAGAGACGTAGCAACACCTGAGGAAAACTCAGAAGACTGCATGAGGCACAAGGCACGACTACTGAGTCCGAGAACCCATAGGGTAGAATGAGTCGTGTACCCCCTATGCGCAGTCAAGTCTGTATGACGATTCGAATAGAACCATGATTGTGTGTTGTTTGTTTTTATTTGTTTGTCTTTTGATATCAGTCTCCCTTTTGCCCTAGGCAACTAGTACGCGGCTATATCACCTGCCTTATTTTATTGTTTGTGTTTGGCCCATTCGGCACTTGATGTTTGCACTTGCACTATAGAACCCCCTTTAGGCATCCCCCTCCTCTATGCTACTTTTCCCTCTCATCTCTCTCTCCTCATCTGTAGACCGACAAGACAAGGTACACCAAGGATGCTAGTTCGACAACCAACTAGCGCTGAAGACTTTTGCTACAGCCTCCTCGACCAAGTGCAACCCCGTTGAGTTATGTTTAGTCCTCCAGACTAGAAACCCATCCCTAGACCCTTTGAGACTCCACGAGATACCCTAGCTCGATTCCTTAACCATGAGCTTAACCTACGGAATCACAAGAGAATAAGTTAAGTTGCATTAAGCCTTGCTTATCACTGGGTTCATTATGGAACTAATGGGCATAGTGAAAGAGCACATTATCTTCCTAAGATAGCACCAGAACTGACGATGCCATAGGAGGACCAATCTGAGGATATAGGAATAGAGGACAAATGACTTGATGAGTTTATATCAATGACTTGAGGAATTATATGAGACCATTTGGTGGATTATGAGGCTTTGATGTTGGTAGATAAACTTGGTGGGATCATGAGTATAGATTAGCATAGCTTTCATTACCCCTGAGTAAATTGGATTTAGTAGGATAATTGTGTTCGCAAGATGGAATTCTTGGAAGTATTTGGATTTAACTCAGCCATGTGATATTGATAGGAGATAGTTGATATTACGTAAATGAATTGGGGGAACATGTAGGAATTCTCGTTGGACAAGAGATTTGGATTTAAGTAGGTGATTCTAGTTGAATATAGATGCTGAGTATGTCTACATGGTTCGGAGTAAATTGGATTTAGACTGATGATCTCGATCATTGATACCATGTTTCTCGGTGGACGATAAACTAGGAGATTGGGTTAATTGTCGAAGTTGATTTAGGGGTCTATATAAAACCTGACCTTGGAATTTACTTGAGCATGATAATGGGAATTGGTGGATTGACTATAGCAGAGATAGCCTTTTCAAGTATTTGGGGATTATAGGACATTAGAAGATCATGTGGAACACCATAGACATTGGATTTGTAGAATTAATGAATTATGTAGTTAATGGGCTTTTGGTGCCGACTCATAGGAAGGAAACAAGATCTTGGAGTGGCATACGACGTGTTTCCTTAGGATAGGGAAGCACTATCTTAGACCTTGGAAGGATAGGCTGAGCACTTGGATGGTCATGATTAATTCAAGCTTGGAAGCGTGTATATTCTGCCCATGGAGTCTTACATAGATATGAGTTTGGGGATGGTTGACATGTATGATTCTGTTAGACCTCCTCACGGAAGCCATGATGATATAGAACAATTGGCCTCTCAAAAATCGTGCTTCAGGACAAGATGATAAACGTTCACTCGCACACTAGAATCCTTGAAACCCTTAAGCCCCACCAAGCCACGATATGGTCGGAATCACAACCATGGGCTTTGATTCTAGGTCAAGTAGACCCTGGCCAACACTCAACCATGACCACCACCAATACCCCAGCCTACTTTATGTACCCCGTCAACAAAGTCTTCATGGAGTATTTAGACAAGATAGTTGTCATCATTATTTGGTGACCTACTTGTCTACCCGAAGACGGAAGAAGAGCCGTTCAGCTAGTCAAGGAACATTTGAAGACCACCATGCCAAGGAGAAAGAACTAAACTAACCGCCATCGTGAAGAAGTAAACTCCTGCGTCGAAGACCATGTGTACCAACGGGTCACTCCTCTCAGAAGAACCAAGCATTTCCATGTCAGGCGGAAGCTCACTCCAAGATTTAACAACCCCCTCTGAGATCACTACGAGACGAAGAGAAGACAGTTACCAGCTGGAGTTGCCACCTGAGTTACCTGATGTGCACAACGCTTTCCATGCATCACAACACCGGAAGTGTTTCCAACTTCCTAACTTGCCCGATCTCTACCAGGGCATTGACCACCGAGCCATTGACCCCTAGCCCAATCTAACCTACCGCGAGCTACCCATTAGCAACCTGGATCAACAAGAGCTTCATACACGAAGCCACACCATCAAGTACTTCAAGCTCAATGGAGCACTACGCGGAAGCAGAAGCAACATCAGGACTTGAAGACTACCCCAGATCTAAGTTCCATATTCCTTTCCACGCCTAGTTTGGGAATCCCGGGGACGAGACTCTTGTAAGGGGGGTAGGTCTGTCACACCCTGATTTTCATGGCACAACATTTAAGATGATAAATCATGATAAAATGTGGTTTGACAAAAACTTTTGCATTATTTGACTTTTTTGAGTTGGTTTTCTCTCTGTGTTTTCAAGTGCTCTTAAAAGTCAACATAGCTTCACCTTCTATACTTCCTTTCCTTGATCCAAAACTTTTGCCCAATGATCATACCATGTGTATAGTACAACATAGTATTTTCTTACAAAAATAATTTTGCCAAATAGTATTTTCAAAAATTAGTTTTTCAGAAACCCCTGAGTTGAGGTTTGCACTACAAATACTTGATTTGGGGTGTGAGAAATCATTCAAAAGGTATATTTGAATCCTATTAGATGTAGGACTCCCTTAAACCACAAAAATATAATTTTAAAATTTATTTTCCTATTTTATTTAAAAGCTTTTTCTTAAGGCCAAAAATGGTCTTTAATAGGGAAAAATTATTTTATTGTTTCAAAAATATTTGGCAAAATTCTTGGAAGCTCACTGGACATATATTTTCCATATATGTGAGTTTCAACACATGGTCATGATCAAAATATTGGACAAAAGCCTCCAAGACCATTTCTGCCCATTTCAAGGGTTTGAAATATTTCTACAGGAAATATTTTCATAAAATTCCAAGGAAAATCCAGCAAGTCACAAATGCATATTGTGATCACCTTGCAAAGCCTCATGTCAATCAAGGTCATTTTGGTTCACCAAATGCCCCAAAACCCTCTCGGACCAGAATCTAATTTGAACAACTTTGTACTACCAACTTTCTCTCCTTGACCCCAACTTTTGTGAGCATGTTCACATGACCAAATGAGGCCACTACACCAAGTGGTTCATCAAGGGGAAGTGATTTGATCAACTAGATCTACACAAGTTCATTTCTGCTAATTTCTAGGGTTTACAAAAGTTGCATTGGCAACTTTGCCCAAATAAGCTCCAAATTGGTGTAAGGCCCTAATTATATGTGTCATTTCACCCTATGGAGTCTCATGGTATATGGAAATCATCTACTTGCCCAAACCATTATCAAACACCTTCTAACACTTTACCAAAATGCCATTTTGACCTCTTCCACTAATCTCCATGGGCTCAACTTTGTACCACAGCTGCTCCTGACCATCTCCTACCTCCAGTAACTCTTCCCTGGCCATTGCTCAATGATTACGGGGTGAAACACCCCCATTTACCTCTCTGGATAGCACCATTTCTCCTCTCTCTCTCTCTCAACTCCCTCTCCCCTCCAGTGGATCTCCAGGGCATCCAATGCCCCTCCCCACTTGTTTACTTCTCCCTAGCGTTACCAGACATGAGGGACACGCCCCTGCCCCTTAAAGAATGCCATGGGAGCCAAAGGCACACTCTGGAGTGCGCTACAGTTCGCTCCCGCACTGTAGCCGCCCCCTGCCAAGCACCTCCGGCCACCTCGGGCCTCCCCAGCGCGCCCGACGAGGTGCCTCAGCGTCTGAGACACGCTAAACCCCTGTCCCCCTCCTCCTTCTTCCTCCTGCTACCTCCACTCGCACGCGCACCAGCCGCCCGAGGGCTCTAATGGGCAGCCTCACACGCGCGATGGCTCTGACCCGTCCCCGCTCCATCTTCTCTCTCCATTGACATGGACCACGCCCACGAGCACCTCAAAAATGCCCCAAAGTGCTCGTTTGGCCCCTGGCGACGCCCTGGACCGTGGTCGTGAGCTCCGCCCACGGTGCTCCTAGCCGCCCATATGAGGCCATTACGAGCTCTCCTCTCCACTCCATTTGTCCCCTCTCCCTCCTAGAAGCATCCTCGACCCAGCCAACCCCCTCGTCGAGCCCTCCGTCGCTCCCCATGGACGGAGCCGAGTCGCCGGACTCCGCCTAAATTCGAGCCCACCACTCCTCCTCCTCCCTTCTAGACCGCACCAGAGCACCTCCACCATCACCACGAGCCCCTCCCGCGCTTATCCTTCTCCTCCCCGTAGCCGTGCCGTGTTCCCTGGACTCGCCGGCACCGCCGTCCACCGTGGCCATGGCCCCTCTCATATCCGTCCTCCCATGGACGCGTTGACAGGGGTAACGGATGCGGCTCGTCTCCCCGAGCACGCCGGTGGCCGGATCACCAGAAACGGTGGCCGGTAGCACCGGCAGTTGCCCTCGACGTCCCTCTGCCTCGCCTCCCCTGCTTTGGGCGGGAGGTTGAGGACGACGCCGTGTCAGCTCGCCGGCCCCGCCTGTTGGCGGCAGCGGCAACCGAGCCGGCCCCGCCAGTCGGGTTAAGTGGAGGCGGGACCAGGCAAGCTACTTGCCCCGCAGGGACGCGTACTTGGCTAGTACGCCTTCGGCGTGGCCCTTCTTGGCCGCGTGGCCATGCAGCTGGGCCGGCCTAGTGCGCTGCGGGGCTAAACTGCGACCTGCCCACAGTTTAGGTATAACACAAATCTTTTTCTTTTTCTTTTCCAGTGAACTTCAAAAATCCATAAATAATTCAAATTAACTCCAAATTTGATGATTCAAATTTCTAGTAGTTTCTAAAATCATGCCCTACCACATGGTGCTATTTTTACATTTTTACAGAAGCATTTCCTTCACAAATATTTATCAAATCCTATTTTTCCTATTTCTATGATGAACTTTAGAAAATCACAGAGAGCTCAAAATTGATCCAAATGACATGATTCAAATTCCTAGATGCTTCTAAGTTCATAACTTAGTTTATGAACATTTTCTTAATACTTTCTGTACCCCCAAAAAATAATGAGCCATTTCTTCATATTAGCCAACTTTGCAAATTCATAGGAAATTCATTTGAACTCCAAATCCAGTGAAACCAACTCCTAGATGCTTCTAAAATTATTCATTGTTAAATGGATGCCTTTGATCAATTTTTCAAATAGTTCTTATGTACACTTTTTGCAAATCCATAAACCCCTTGATTCCATCATATCGAAATGTTTAGAAATATCCATTGGTCCACTTCCAATGAAATCACCTTGGTCATTCCTCATATGACCAGAGGTATCCTAGAAAAGTCCAACTCACATTTTTTAGAGCACTTGTTTTTGCCTTGTCGTGTTGCTTATTATGGTTGTTTTCGACGATAGTTGATGAAGTAGACGAAATGCTCGGAGTTGGACCAGAGATATTTGAAGACCTCGAAGACTTTGTTAAAACAGGCAAGCAGCCCTTTGACCATGTCTATGAAACCCTTTTTATGCATGTCATATAGCACCATATTGTTGTTGCAACAGAATCATGATGAGGTGGTAACCACTTCGATGGTTTGCCACCGTACTTCCTCATTGATACTTGCATTGTGCATGACCCTACCTTCTTATGAGGGTTATGCCGGTGGGAGTAGATAGGATGCTAAAGTAGATGCTATGCAAAAATGGACGGGTATATGCATGGTGAAGGAGATAAAAGTATTTTCAAAAGACTTTTCGAAAACCCCGTCGGGTGCCACTTATGCCCGAGGGAGATGATGAGATGGGTAACCACTTGATGACGAAGTGGTGTACCGAGGCAAGTGTGTGTGTTGTTTTCGAAAACGGATTAGATTTAAGATTTGTCGACTGTCCCAACCTTACATGCGCAACCACTCTACCCTTGTATGGGAAAGGGCATTATTGATTACCTATGCCTATACTAGCTTGGAGCCCGCATTACTAGTGACGGGGGAGAGTTGGTGCTCTCTCTCGGGACGGGGTCGGGCCAGGTAGGGCGGCCATGACTGTTTTTACAGGGCACCGGATACACCGTCGTGTCCCCTCTTGGATGTTACGATCTCGAGTGAGTCTCGTACGATGTACATCATGAGGATACGGAACAACGAGTGGACTCCTTGTTAGTGTCATCTAGGGAAAGATAGTGATCGGGTGCTTACCCCGGGTACTTGAGGTACTGCTGGTCGTGGACGGCACGGAAGTTCCCTGGATCTTGTGGGTAAAGTGTGCAACCTCTGCAGAGTGTAAAACTATTCGAATAGCCGTGTCCACGGTCAAGGACAGTTGGGCGGTGCTGCTTAAATTACGTCCAGAGTTTTACAAATCGTGTATGTGTGTTGATAAAACTACTTGGGTCAAGTCAAGGGACTTGACATGATTGAGTTGGGTTGATGCCCACTCTATTTATGTTGATATCTGTAACCTGTCCTCATGGTTACTTGAATTCTCCTGATGCATGTCTTACAAGTTGTTGAACATGTCATTGCACTCAAAACTTGCTTTCTGCAAAATTTACCTATATCATGCATTGTTACATCTTGGACCAAAACATGGGTTGCTTGCGAGTACATTCAAAGTACTCATTGTCTTGCCACTGGTTATTTTATTGGCAGGCATGAAAGAACAGGATATAATGAAGAGCACCTTGGTGACGAACATGCGAGCTAGGACGCTTCCCAGTCAAAATGCCTATAGGGTTAAGGCAGATGGCATGGGTCCAAGTTGTTATTGAAGATTTCCGCTGCGATGATATACTCAAGACTTGACCATAATGGTCCTACTTGTGTAAGACGGTATGTATGGATGTAAGACTCTTGTTACTCAGCTTCTGTGTGTTCAGTGAGCATTGATCTCTGGGATCACTGTACACGTGCATTCGGTGATCACGACTTATGAGTCGGGGTCCCCACATCCCGAGACTTCACCACAATGTCATCGACGTAAGCCTCAGCGTTCCTCCCGAGCTGCCAGCCCAAGGCGATGTGCATCAGTCGCTGAAAGGTTGTGCCTACGTTGCGCAACCCAAATGGCATGCATGTATAGCAGTACACTCCACACGGGGTCAGGAAAGCCGTTTTTTTCACATCTTCTACCGCCATCTTGATCTGGTGATAGACCGAGAAGGCATCCAGGAAGCACAATAGGTCACGCTCAGCGATGGAGTCGACGATCTGGTCGATGCGAGGGAGCAGAAACGGATCCTGCGGGCAGGCCTTGTTGAGGTTGGTGAAGTCGACACACATGCATTCTTTTCCTCCCTTTTTCGGCACGAGAACCGGGTTAGCCAACCAATCTGGGTAGCGGACCTCGCGAATAACCCCTGCTGCCTCTAGCTTGCGGGTCTCTTGGACGATGAAAGCTTGTTTCTTAGTGGACTGCCGCCTCGCCTTCTACTTCACGAGGCACACGTTGGGGCACACGTTGAGGTGATGCTCAATCACACCCCTCGGGACCCCTGCTAGCTGATCAGGTTCCCATGCGAACACCTTCTTGTTCGCGTGCAGGAACTTCACCAAGGCCTCCTCCTGCTCGGGTTCGAGGTTGGCACCTATGGTGAAGGTGGCGTTAGTGGATCTGTCCTCGTCGACTAGTACCTGCTTGGTTTCCGCCTTGTCTTGGGCGAATAGCTGCTTCTTCTTAGCCGGCGCAGCCCCCTTGGGCTCGAGGGCGTCAGGGCTAGTGGGCTGCTCCACCGCGGCCGTCTTGAAAGCAAGCTTGAGCGCCTACAGTGCATATCTTGTGTCTCCTGACACGGTAAGGACGTCGCTGCTCCCAGGCATCTTCATGAGGTTGTACACCGGGTGAGTTGCTGCCATGAACCGGGCCAAGGCCGGGTAGCCGAGGATGGTGTTGTAGGGGAGGCCGATGGGGGCGATGTCGAAGTTGATCAGCTCTGTGCGGAAGTTGTCGTAGGTGCTGAAGGTCACTGGGAGGCGAATCTGTCCCAAGGAGGCGGTGGTACCGACTCCGACACCCGAGAAAGGCCTGCTGGGCTGAAGCCGCTCTAGTTGAACGTGGAGGAGGCTAAAGGCCTCCACAGAGAGCACGTTGAGGACGACACCGCCACCGATGAGGGTCCTGGTGACGGCCACTTGGCAGATGGTGGGGGTGCACAACATCGGGAGCACACCCGAACCGGAGGGGTTGGTGGGGTGATCGTCCGAGTTGAAGGTCAGATCGGCCTCGGGTGCCACCCAGCCCGGGGGGGGCTTCTCGGCGCTTGGAGGCGGTGCCGATCTGGCGGGTCAACGGCTTGACGTGGCAGCTCGAAGGTGGTGTCTGTGAGCCGTCGAGGAGAGCTACGACAACCGGGGGCACTGGCGCGGCGTATTGGGCGAGGAAGAGGTCTCGCAGCTCCCCCAAGGAGGTCACAGAAGCCGTCGGTAGATGGAGCAGCCACATGCGTGGAACACCGGTGAGGGCCATGGGAAACCAGTTCGCTATCGCCCTATCATCGCCCCCGGCCTTGAGGACGGCCTCCTCATACGCCAGCAGGAAAACCAGCGGATCCGTCGCGCCGCTGTAGCGCGACGGCATCTCTGGCTTGAACTTGTGCGGCCACTGCACCTGTCGCAAGGCGGGGGCCAAGGCTCGGAGCCCCCTGGCCCCAGTGCCGGCATCAGCTGCCGGAGCGGGTGACGCATCGTCCGCCATGAGGGCGAAACGCGATGTCGGTGGAGAGCGGTTCGCCGGAGGGGAGAACTTCGGCGCACCCCTACCTGGTGCGCCAAATGTTGAATTTTGCGTTCCGGCAGACCCTTGAGGTTCGAACTCTGGGGTGCACACGAAGATCTTTCCCTTACCAGCTCACGTCTCGAGGTCTCACAAAGGATCTAGGCTAGAAAGAAGAACTCACAAGGAACACGAGATTTATACTGGTTCAGGCCACCATTGTGGTGTAATACCCTACTCCAGTGTGAGGTGTGGTGGATTGCCTCAAGGGCTGATGATGAACAATACAAAGGGAGAACAGCCTCGCGAGGGCTGTTCTTGAGCTGGTGCGATGTACTGCTTGGGTGAGTTCAATCGCTTCTCCCTAGTCTATGTGTGATCTGGATTCTCTAGATCTCTCTCCGAACGATTTGTTTCTAGACGCCTCTACTCTGTGGTGGCTAGTCCTATTTATAGAGGGAGGCCCTAGGCCTCTTCCCAAAATAATGAGCGGGAAGGGCGCCAACAATTGGCCATTTTGAAGGGGGACATCTAGTACACTTATCCTGACTAAAGTTGGTCTTCGGCTGCCAAAAGGCTCTGACGATGACGCCGTCCTGGGCTCCACGATGACATCCATCTTGCCATTCTGCTGGTCTTGGTCTTGTTGCACCAAAATGGTAACCTTTGCCTGATGCCTTGGCCTTTGCTTGCCCCCTTTGCACCGAAGGGGAAACAAGAACACTGTGCAGGCCGACGCCCGCCTGGTCTCGATCGTCATGGCTTGCGACACGGGCTCCTCGCGAGGGGCCCTGCCTTGATCTCTCCGCCTCCTCGCGAGCCTGCCTGATGAGGCTGCTCCTGAGGAAGCTCCCTGTCGTCCGCCCCGTGAGGCTTGGCCCCTCGCGAGGGTCTTTAGCTTGAAGTAATGAAGCTAGGTTGCGCTAGGCCCCCACTTGAGCCACGCCGCAGGCAGGCAAGTCTCGGGACCCCCGTTCCCAGAACGCCGACACAGCCCACCAGCGCCTCCCTGTCGCCTTCCTCCTCAGAAACAGTAGGACAGGGGCGTGTGCCCGCGACGCGCACGCACGCGCGGCACCACCTCCTCCCTCCCTGCCTGGCTGCCCCCTCGTCGCCCTGGACTCCCTCCACGATGCCACGCAACCCCCTGACCCCTCTCACTCTCCCTGTGCTCCTCCCCCTCCTCTGTTTCTCTCTCCCGCGAACGCCCGAACGCGCTCATCGCCACCGTTCGCTGCCGCCGTGTCCACCGCACCCCGCTCGCTCCCCCGACCGGCCCACGAGCTCCGCCGTCATCCACTATGCCATCTTCGCCGATCTACGCGACCGGAAGGCCCTCGGAGTGCCGCCATCGATGTCATCTTCATCCTCGGGTTCAGACGATTGCCGCCGAGATTCCGACACCGTCAAGCCTTCCCTGAGCCCACTTCGACGACCTCTGCAACCACCGTGAGCTCCCGCGTTGTAACCTTCTCTCCCCGAGATCATTTACGCCCTGTAGCCATCGCCCCCTTGCCGACCGAATCGCGCCGCCACCTGGCCTCGTCGCCGGTGTGGCCCCGGTGACCATTTGGTCACGGGCGTGCACCCATTGAGCTTGCTACGACCCGTAGAGCCCCCCAGTGCCTAACCTCGCTCGTTAGCATGCCGCGACGCCACTTCCACCGTTGCCCGTGATCCGGCAGCCACCTTTGCCGTCGTTATCGCCGACTCGCTTCACCCAGGCTCCAGCCGCGGCTACCGATGGACGCGCCGCAACACGGGCGTTCCAACGAGCGCAACCCCGCCTCCTCTCATCGCTAGAATCGCCGGGACGAGCACCGCCGCCACACTGGATCATCGGCGGCGGCCTAACTCCAGTGACGCTGACGTGGCACACTTAATTAGCGGTTAATCGCCCTTCTATCCAACCCCCTGGGCCACTGACACATGGGCCCCACTCACTAATTAACTGCAGCTTTACTTATGCCTAGATTAGATATAATCCAACGGGACCCACACATCAGAGTTGACCGTGCTGACGTG
Source organism: Triticum dicoccoides (assembly GCF_002162155.2). NCBI lineage: Eukaryota > Viridiplantae > Streptophyta > Magnoliopsida > Poales > Poaceae > Triticum > Triticum dicoccoides. Next base: position 178,150,389 of record NC_041387.1, on the reverse strand, counting down.
GCCGTTGACCTGACCCCACATGTCTGTGACCCAGACAGCTCTGTGTCACTGACCAGTGGACCCCACTGGTCAGGTTTGACCTGGACTGGGTCAGTTGACCTGCTGACATCACCATGATGCAATGCTGACGCAGTTAACCTTTTTCTAGATTTAATCTTATTCAATAAATTTCAGAAAATGCCCAAAACTTCTAAAAATCATAGAAAATAATCTATAGCTCAGAATGAAATAAGTTATATATGAAAAATGATTAGAAAAATCCAATTTATCCATCTGTATGAGTTTCATGCATTTTTAAACAACTTAACCTTGCTGTTTAGAGCAAAACATGATAAGGCACAATTTAAATTCATAATTTGAGTTTGGGATTGAACCTTTGGTTCAAAATGACCCAAATCCATCTGGTTGTAGTTGAATTAGGCCAACACACTCATATTGCCATGTCATGAGCATGCATCATATTGTGCATTGCATTGATTATGTTTCTTCTTTGTTTGTTGGTGCCTATCCCCTCTCAGTAGACGTGTACCGACGATGTGATCGATGACACCGATGAAGAACTATACTATCTTCAGAAGTGCCAGGCAAGCAGAACCCCCTTGTTCATTCTGATACAATCCCACCCTCTCGCTCCTGCTCTCTTTTACTGCATTAGGACAACAACGATTCAACTCCTACATGCTGCGGTAGTTGAACCCCTTTCCTCTGCATGACCTGTCATTGCCACAGTAAATAGATGAATCCCACTAGCATGAGTAGGAGTTGTTTGAGCCCTGATGTGCCTACTCATTCATGCTTGTTTGTCATGCTTGCTATTGCTTAGAGTTGAGTCAGGTCTGATTCATCGGGGATGAATTGGAACGATGATGAACATGTCCTAGTGTGTGTGAGCTAAGTGTGTGAACAAAATTTGGTGAAGGTAGTGGTGAGAGGCCATGTAGGAGTACATGGTGGTTGTCTCATTGAAACCGTCCTCAGGAACTGAGTTCTGTGTTTGAGATCCATGAACAGTTACTACCACACATTGGGTTCCGGTAACTCGACCCCTCTTGATTTATTAATCAACATGATCTCTGTCCAGGAGTTGCAACTAGTTTCTGGTGTTTGTAGGTAGTGTTAGTAGTCTACCAAGTGGCACCCAGTACAGGTGGGCTTGGGACAGACTAGGCACAGTGGCATGGTGTACCAAGTGGCACCCGGATGGTGGGCTTGGGAACCCTGCTCACATCGTTTGGGGCCATAAGCGACACCCCGGCCGGATCTCCTTGCGGATGGAAACCGAATAGGCGATAAACCTGGACGAGAGACTTGTGTGGTTAGTCACGTTGTGGCCGACACCCTCGCCAGGCTTCCGCTTGAAGGTTGCCGAGATACATGAAGTGTACATGGCGGTAAGTGGCGAGAGCGTGTGTGAAGAAGTACACCCCTGCAGGGTTAATATGATCTATTCGAATAGCCATGTCCACGGAAAAGGACTTCTAGGTTGCCTATACTGTTCATAGACAAGTGAAAGTGGATACTCTAAAATGCGCAAGATTAGCATGAGTGCTATGGATTGCGTTCTCGTAGGGAGACAGGAGCGGATCCATAGTGGTGTATTGATATGGTGAATATGTGGACTCGTGTGCACCACCTCAAAAGAGTTACTTGCAATCGTAGTTCAGGATAGCCACCAAGTCAAAGCTGGCTTGCTGCAGTCAAACCCCACCAACCCTTTGTTGATAATGATGCATATGTAGTTAGATCTGATGTAAGTCTTGCTGGGTACATTCGTACTCACGTTTGCTTAATTTATGTTTTTGCAGAGAGACTTCAGTCTCGCTAGTAGTTCCGCATGGACTTCGACGTCTAGCTTGTTACCTCAGCTATGATCTTGTGCCCTCGGCAGGATCTGGTAGATAGTCAGGCTTCTCAGCCTTTTCCATTTGTAGATGTCTATACTCAGACATGTTAAGCTTCCGCTTGTTCTTTGACTTGTGTGCTCTGAATGTTGGGTCATGAGACCATGTTTGTAATATCTCGCTCCTCGGAGCCTATTGAATAAAATACTTGAGTTGTAGAGTCATGTTGTGATGCCATGTTGTATTTGCACATATCGAGCATAATTTGTGTATGTTATTGAAATGCTTGGTATGTGTGGGATCTGACTATCTAGTTGTTTATCCTTGGTAGCCTCTCTTACCGGGAAATGTCTCCTAGTGCTTCCACTGAGCCATGGTAGCTTGCTACTGCTCCGGAACACTTAGGCTGGCTGGCATGTGTCCTTCTTAGTTCCTGTGTCTGTCCCTTCGGGGAAATGTCACATGGTGTCTACCGGAGTCCTGTTAGCCTGCTACAGCCCGGATTCTCTGGAGTACTATTAGCCCAGCTGCTACAGCCCGGATTCACTCGCTGATGACTGACAAGTTCGTTGCTGGGTCATGTATGCCTGTCCCTATAAGTTAGTGCCACTTTGGGTTTATGACTAGCCATGTCGGCCCGGGTTCTTTGTCATATGGATGCTAGCGACACTATCATATACGTGAGCCAAAAGGCGCAAACGGTCCCGGGCCTGGTAAGGCGACACCCGTGGGAATACCGTGCGTGAGGCCGCAAAGTGATATGAGGTGTTACATGCTAGATCGGTGTGGCATAGGATCGGGGTCCTGACACCTTGGTCCTCTTCCCAAATATAAGCGGGAAGGGATTCCAAACGGAGGGATTTGAAAGGGGACAAGCAGCACAGTCTATCTTGAAAAAAGTAGTCTTCGCCCGCGAAAAGCCTCTGGTCGTGACGCTGCGGTGGACTCGGTGATGACCTTCGTCCTGCCATCCTGGCGGTCTTGGTCTTGTTGCACTAGAATGGAAACCTTTGGTTGATTCCTTGGGACTTCGTGCCTGTGGCTTGCCTCCCCTGCACTAAAGAGGAAACCCATGCTCTGCACCCGCCTGGCACCCGTCTGGTGCCCGCCTGGCCTTGGTCGTCATGGCTCACGTTAGCTGAGCCTCATGAGGTAGCTGCATAGAATTCTCCGCCCCTCAGGAGCCCTCCTGAGGAGGCCAACTCCTTTGGGGGTCTTGGCGTCGTCCGCCTCGCGAGGGTCTTGCTATGTTGGTGTTGAAGCTGGGCCGTACCAGGTCGTTGATGAAGCCACGCGGTGGGCCGCAGGCAGGCAGGACTGGATACCCCTGCTACGTCTTGAGCTTGCGTTGGTTTTCCTTGAAGAGGAAAGGGTGATGCAGCAAAGTAGCATAAGCATTTCCCTCAGTTTTTGAGAACCAAGGTATCAATCCAGTAGGAGGCTCCTCAAAAGTTCCACGCACCTACACAAACAAACAAAGAACTCGCAACCAACGCAATAAAGGGGTTGTCAATCCCTTCACGGCCACTTGCGAAAGTGAGATCTTATAGAGATAGTATGATAAGATAAATATATTTTTGGTATTTCATAATATAGATGCAAAAAGTAAAAGATGCAAATAAAAGTAGATTGAAAGCAAAGATGATAAAAGATAGACCCGGGGGCCATAGGTTTCACTAGAGGCTTCTCTCAAGATAGCATAAGTATTACGGTGGGTGAACAAATTACTGTCGAGCAATTGATAGAAAAGCGAATAATTATGAGATTATCTAGGCATGATCATGTATATAGGCATAACGTTCGTGACAAGTAGACCGACTCCTGCCTGCATCTACTACTATTACTCCACACATCGACCGACTCCTGCCTGCATCTAGAGTATTAAGTTCATAAGAACAGAGTAACGCCTTAAGCAAGATGACATGATGTAGAGGGATAAACTCATGCAATATGATATAAACCCCATCTTTTTTATCCTCGATTGCAACAATATAATACGTGCCTTGCAACCCTTTCTGTCACTGGGTAAGGACACCGCAAGATTGAACCCAAAGCTAAGCACTTCTCCCATGGCAAGAAAGATCAATCTAGTAGGCCAAACCAAACTGATAATTCAAAGAGACTTGCAAAGATAACTCAATCGTACATAAAAGAATTCAGAGGAGATTCAAATATTTCTAATAGCTAAACTTGATCATAAACTCAAAATTCATCAGATCTCGACAAACACACCGCAAAAAGAGTTTACATCAAATAGATCTCCACAAGAGAGGGGGAGAACATTGTATTGAGATCCAAAAAGAGAGAACAAGCCATCTAGCTAATAACTATGGACCAGAAGGTCTGTGGTAAACTACCCACAACTCATTGGAGGGGCTATGGTGTTGATGTAGAAGCCCTCCGTGGTCGATTCCCCCTCCGGTGGAGCACCAGCGAAGGCTCCAAGATGGGATCTCTCGGATACAAAAGTTTACAATGGTGGAAATTGTGTTTTGTTGGCTCCCTGGATGTTTTCGGGGTACGTAGGCTTATATAGGAGGAAGAAGTACGTCGGTGGCCGCCCGAGGGGCCCACGAGACAGGGGCGCACCCTACCCTCTCGTGGCCGCCTTGTGTGCTTCTTGACTTGCACTCCAAGTCCTCTGGATCACGTTCATTCCAAAAATCACGCTCCCGAAGGTTTCATTCCGTTTGGACTCCGTTTGATATTCCTTTTCTTCGAAATACTGAAATAGGAAAAAAAAGAGCAATACGGGCTGCGCTTCCGTTTAGTAGGTTAGTCCCAAAAATGATATAAATGTGTAAAATAAAGCCCATAAACATCCAAAAAGGGGTAATATAATAGCACGGAACAATCAAAAATTATAGATACGTTGGAGACGTATCAAGCATCCCCAAGCTTAATTCCCGCTCGTCCTCGAGTAGGTAAATGATAAAAACAGAATTTTTGATGTGGAATGCTACCTAGCATAATTCTCAATGTAATTTTCTTTATTGGGGCATGAATGTTCAGATCCAAATGATTCAGAATAAAAGTTCATATCGACATAAGAAATAGTGATACTTCAAGCATACTAATCAAAGTAATCATGTCTTCTAAAAATAACATGGTCGAAGAAAGTTATCCCTACAAAATCATATAGTCTGGCTGTTGCTCTATCTTCATCACACAAAGTATTTAATCATGCAAAACCCCGATGACAAGCCAAGCAATTGTTTCATACTTTAGTAATCTCAAACTTTTTCAACTTTCACGCAATACATGAGCGTGAGCCATGGACATAGCACTATATGTGGAATAGAATGGTGGTTGTGGAGAAGACAAAAAGGAGAAGATAGTCTCACATCAACTAGGCGTATCAACGGGCTATGGAGATGCCAATTAATAGATATCAATGTGCGTGAGTAGGGATTGCCATGCAACAGATGCACTAGAGCTATAAATATATGAAAGCTCAACAAAAGAAACTAAGTGGGTGTGCATCCAACTTGCTTGCTCACGAAGACCTAGGGCATTTTGAGGAAGCCCATCATTGGAATATACAAGCCAAGTTCTATAATGAAAAATTCCCACTAGTATATGAAAGTGACAACATAGGAGACTCTCTATCATGAAGATCATGGTGCTAATTTAAAGCCCAAGTGTGGAAAAAGAGATAGTAGCATTGTCCCTTCTCTCTTTTTCTCTCATTTTATTTTTTTCTTTTCTTTTTCTTTTTTTCTTTTTCTTTTTTACTTTGGCCTTTTTTTGGCCTTTCTCTTTTTTTTCCTTTTTTTCCTTTTTGTAAAGTCTGAAGTCTCATCCCGACTTGTGAGGGAATCATTGTCTTCATCATCCTTTCCTCACTGAGACAATGCTCTAACTAATGAAGATCATCACACTTTTATGGATTTACAACTCAAGAATTACAACTCAAAGCTAGAACAAGATATGACTCTATATGAATGCCTCCGACGGTGTACCGGGATATGCAATGAATCAAGAGCGACATGTATGAAAATTATGAAGGTGGCCTTGCCACAAATACAATGTCAACTACATGATCATGCAAAAAGCAATATGAAAAAAGTAATGCGTGTCATATGAACGGAACGGTGGAAAGTTGCATGGCAATATATCTCGGAATGTCTATGGAAATGCCATAATAGGTAGGTATGGTGGCTGTTTTGAGGAAGGTATATGGTGGGTGTATGGTACCGTCGAAAGTTGCACGGCACAAGAGAGGCTAGCAATGGTGGAAGGGTGAAAGTGCGTATAATCCATGGACTCAACATTAGTCAAAAGAACTCATATACTTATTGCAAAAATCTACAAGCCATCAAAAACAAAGTATTACGTGCATGCTCCTAGGGGGATAGATTGGTAGGAAAATACCATCGCTCGTCCCCGACCGCCAGTCATAAGGAAGACAATCAATAAATAAAATTGTGCTCCAACTTCATCACAAAGCGGTTCACCGTACGTGCATGCTACGAGAATCACAAACCTCAACACAAGCATTTTTAATAATCACCTCAACTAGCATGACTTTAATATCACTACCTCCATATCTCAAAATAATTATCAAGTATCAAATTGATCATAGCATCCAATTCACTCTCTATGATAGTTTTTATTATACCCAACTTGGATGCTCATCATTCTAGGACCAAATTTGTAACCATAGCAAATACCATGCTGTTCTAAAAGACTCTCAAAAAGATAGGTATGGTGGCTGTTTTGAGGAAGGTAAATAAAGGGTTCATGATACCGGCGAAAGTTGCGCGGTAATAATAGAGGCTAGCAAAGTGGAAGGGTGAGTGTGCGTATATCCATGGACTCACATTAGTCATAAAGAAATCATATACTTATTGCAAAAGTCTACTTACCCCTCGAATAAAAGTACTACTACGCATGCCCCAAGAGGGATAGATTGGTAGGAAAAGACCATCGCTCGTCCCCGACTGCCACTCATAAGGAAGACAATCAAAAGAGCACCTCATGCAACAAATTTGTCACATAACTTTTACCATACGTGCATGCTACGGGACTTGCCAACTTCAACAAAAGTATTTCTCAATTTCATAATTAACCACTATCATGACCCTAACATTACTACCTTTATATCTCAAAACAATTATCAAGCAACAAATTGATCACAGCATCCAATTCACTTCCTATGATAGTTTTTATTATACCCAACTTGGATGCTCATCATTCTATGACCAAATTTGTAACCATAGCAAATACCATGCTGTTCTAAAAGACTCTCAAAAAGATATAAGTGAAGCATGAGAGACTAGCAATTTCTTCAAAATTAAGCCACTGCCGTGCTCTAAAAGATATAAGTGAAGCACTAGAGCAAAAAACTATCAAGCTCAAAAGATATAAGTGAAGCACATAGAGTATTCTAGCAAATTCTAATAAAGTGGGCTTCTCCAAAAAGGTGTGAACATCAAGGATGATTGTGGTAAACTAAAAAGCAAATACTAATATAATACACGACGCTCCAAGCAAAACACATATCATGTGGCGAATAAAAATATAGCTTCAAGTAAAGTTACCAATGAACGAAGACAAAAGAGGGGATGCCTTCCCGGGGCATCCCCAAGCTTAGGCTTTTGGCTATCCTTGAATATCTTGGGGTGCCATGGGCATCCCCAAGCTTAGTCTCTTGCCACTCCTTATTCTATAGTCCATAAAAGCTTTACCCAAAACTTGAAAACTCCACAACACAAAACTCAACAGGAAATCTTATAAGCTCCGTTAGTGAAAGAAAACAAAACCACCACATAAGGTACTGTAATGAACTCATTCTTTATTTAATTTGTTGTTAAACCTACCGTATTCCAACTTCTCTATCATATATAAACTATTTTACTAGCCATAGATGCATCAAAATAAGCAAACAACACACGAAAAATAGAATCTGTCAAAAACAGAACAGTCTGTAGCAATCTGTAACTAAGGCAAACTTCTGGAACTCTAAAACTCCTACAAAAATAGGAAGTCCTGGAAAATTTGTCTATTGATCAGCAGAAAAAAGAATCAATGCAAAATCACGTTTCTGTGATTTAACAAAACTAAATTCATGGGCGCAAAGTTTCTGTTTTTCAGCAGAATCAAATCAACTATCATCATAGGTTATCCTATAGGTTCTACTTGGCACAAACACTAATTAAAAGATAAAAACACATCTAAACAGAAGGTAGATGCAAGATTTATTACTAAACAGGAACAAAAACAAAAAACACAAAGAAAATTGGGTTGCCTCCCAACTAGCGCTATCGTTTAACGCCCCTAGCTAGGCATAAAAGCGAAGATAGATCTAAGTGGTACCATCTTTGGCACTAAATTTGTAAGTAGCCCGCATGATAGATTCATAAGGTAATTTGACTTTCTTTCTTGGAAAGTGCTCCATGCCTTTCTTTAATGGAAATTGGAATCTAATATTCCCTTCCTTCATATCAATAATCGCGCCAATCGTTCTAAGGAAAGGTCTACCAAGAATAATAGGGCAAGAAAGATTGCAATCTATATCAAGAACGATAAAATCTACGGGCACCAAATTTCTATTTGCAACAATGAGAACATCATTGATCCTTCCAATTGGCTTTTTAATGGTGGAATCCGCAAGGTGCAAATTTCAAGAGCAATCATCAAGATCATGGAAACCTAGAATATCACATAAAGTTTTCGGAATCGTGGAAACACTAGCACTCAAATCACACAAAGCAAAACACTCATGATCTTTAATTCTAATCTTTATAGTAGGTTCCCACTCATCATTAAGTTTTCTAGGTATAGAAACTTCCAAATTAAGTTTTTCATCATAAGATTGCATCAAGGCATCAACGATATGTTTGGTAAAAGCTTTATTTTGACTATAAGCATGAGGAGAATTAACAACAGATTGCAACAAGGAAATACAACCTTCTAAAGAACAATTATCATAATCAAATTCCGTGAAATCCGAGATAATGGGTTCAATGCTATTTAAAGTCATGACCTCTCCAATCCCACTTTTCCCAAATTTAGCATCAAGATCTAAAAACTCCGAATTCTTGGGACGCCTTCTAGGTAAATTTGACTCATCTTTAGTCCCATAATTATCAAGATTCATATTGCAAAACAAAGATCTAATAGGAGACGCATCAATAACTTTAAGATCTTCATCATTATTTTCATGGAAACTAGAAGAACACGCCTTTATAAAGCAATCTTTCTTAGCACGCAATCTAGTGGTTCCTTCCTTGCACTCATCAATGGAAATTTGCATTGCTTTGAGAGACTCATTGATATCATGCTTAGGGTAAGAAGATCTAAGTTTAAGAGAATCAACATCAAGCGAAAGTCTATCAACGTTCCTAGCCAAATCATCAACTTTGAGCAATTTTTCTTCAAGCAAAGCATTAAAATTCTTTTGAGAGATCATAAATTCTTTCACACTATTCTCAAAATCAGAGGGAATCTTATTAAAATTACCATAAGAATTATTGTAGGAATTTCCATAATTATTAGAGGGATTACTAGGGAACGGTCTAGCATTAAAGGTTCCTCTAAAAGCATTGTTTCCAAAACTATTCCTACCAACAAAATTCACATCCATAGATTCATTATTATTCTCAATCAAAGTAGACAAAGGCATATCATTGGCATCAAGAGGAGTATTTTTAGTAGCAAACAATTTCATAAGTTCATCCATCTTTCCACTCAAAACATTGATTTCTTCTATAGCATGCACTTTTTTACTAGAAGATCTTTCAGGAATAATTAGCCATAATATTATCAAGAAGTTTTGTAGCATCTCCTAACGTGATTTCCATAAACGTGCCTCCCGCGGCTGAATCTAAGAGATTTCTAGAAGCAAAGTTCAAACCGCATAAATTTTTTGTATGATCATCCATAAATTCAAACCATGAGTAGGGCAATTGCGAATCATTAATTTCATTCTTTCCCAAGATTGGGCAACATGCTCATGATAAAGTTGTTTAAAATTCATAATATCATTCCTAAGAGTGATAATATTAGCGGGAGGAAAATACTTAGAGATAAAAGCATCTTTGCACTTGTTCCAAGAATCAATACTATTTTTAGGCAAAGACGAAAACCAAACTTTGGCACGATCTCGAAGTGAAAACGGCAATAACTTCAATTTAACAATATCGTTATCCGTATCTTTCTTCTTTTGCATATCACACAAATCAACAAAGTTGTTTAGATTGGTAGCGGCATCTTCACTAGGAAGGCTGGCGAATTGATCTTTCATAACAAGATTCAGCAAAGCAGTATTGATTTCACAAGACTCAACATCATTAAGAGGAGCAATTGGAGTACTAAGGAAATCATTATTATTGGTATTGGAGAAATCACACAATTTGGTATTATCTTGCGCCATGGCAACAAGTAATCCAACACACAAGCAAACAGAAAAAAGGCAAGCGAAAGAGAGAGGAGGAGATTGGGAAAGAGAGGGCGAATAAAACGGCAAGGGTGAAGTGGGGGAGAGGAAAACGAGAGGCAAATGACAAATAATGTAAATGCGAGGGAGATGAGTTTGTGATGGGTACTTGGTATGTCTTGACTTGAGAGAAGACCTCCCCGGCAACGGCGCCAGAAATCCTTCTTGCTACGTCTTGAGCTTGTGTTGGTTTTCCTTGAAGAGGAAAGAGTGATGCAGCAAAGTAGCGTAAGTATTTCCCTCAGTTGTTGAGAACCAAGGTATCAATCCAGTAGGAGGCTCCTCAAAAGTCCCACGCACCTACACAAACAAACAAAGAACTCGCAACCAACGCAATAAAGGGGTTGTCAATCCCTTCATGGCCACTTGCGAAAGTGAGATCTAATAGAGATAGTATGATAAGATAAATATATTTTTGGTATTTTATAATATAGATGCAAAAAGTAAAAGATTTAAATAAAAGTAGATTGAAAGCAAAGATGATAAAAGATAGACCCGGGGGCATAGGTTTCACTAGAGGCTTCTCTCAAGATAGCATAAGTATTACGGTGGGTGAACAAATTACTGTCGAGTAATTGATAGAAAAGCGAATAATTATGAGATTATCTAGGCATGATCATGTATATAGGCATCACGTCCGTGACAAGTAGACCGACTCCTGCCTGCATCTACTACTATTACTCCACACATCGACCGACTCCTGCCTGCATCTAGAGTATTAAATTCATAAGAACAGAGTAACGCCTTAAGCAAGGTGACATGATGTAGAGCGATAACCCATGCAATATGATATAAACCCCATCTTTTTATCCTCGATGGCAACAATACAATACGTGCCTTGCAACCCTTTTTGTCACTGGGTAAGGACACCGCAAGATTGAACCCAAAGCTAAGCACTTCTCCCATGGCAAGAAAGATCAATCTAGTAGGCCAAACCAAACTGATAATTCAAAGAGACTTGCAAAGATAACTCAATCATACATAAAAGAATTCAGAGGAGATTCAAATATTTCTCGTAGATAAACTTGATCATAAACCCACAATTCATCAGATCTCGACAAACACACTGCAAAAAGAGTTTACATCGAATAGATCTCCACCAGAGAGGGGGAGAACATTGTATTGAGATCCAAAAAGAGAGAAGAAGCCATCTAGCTAATAAATATGGACCCGAAGGTCTGTGGTAAACTACTCACAACTCATCGAAGGGGCTATGGTGTTGATGTAGAAGCCCTCTGTGGTCGATTCCCCCTCCGGCAGAGCGCCGGCGAAGGCTCCAAGATGGGATCTCGCGGATATAGAAGGTTACGATGGTGGAAATTGTGTTTTGTTGGCTCCCCGGATGTTTTCGGGGTACGTAGGCTTATATAGGAGGAAGAAGTACGTCGGTGGCCACCCGAGGGGCCCACGAGACACGGGGCACGCCCTGTAGGGGTGGGCGCGCCCTACCCTCTCGTGGCCGCCTCGGCTGCTTCTTGACTTGCAGTCCAAGTCCTCTGGATCACGTTCGTTCCAAAAATCGCGCTCCCGAAGGTTTCATTTCGTTTGGACTCCGTTTGATATTCCTTTTCTTCGAAATACTGAAATAGGCAAAAAACATCAATACGGGTTGGGCCTCCGGTTAGTAGGTTAGTCCAAAAAATGATATAAATGTGTAAAATAAAGCCCATAAACATCCAAAAAGGGGTAATATAAAAGCATGAAACAATCAAAAGTTATAGATAAGTTGGAGACCTATCAACCCCCAAGTCCAGGACACCGACAGTAGCCCCCGGGCCCAAGGCACGCTCGGACTTGACTTCTAGGCGATGCCAAAGGGCAAGTCCGGAGCACCGCGGGCCCTAACTGCCTGCGGCCTTGATGACGCATGGCGATTGATTGGACGTGGGCGACTCCGCTTCCCCATGCTGCCTCGGCAACTGCTTGACTTGACTGGTCGACGCAGCATGCAGAAGGCCATGATGGTGCGAGGTTGTTGAGGCCGGTGGTTGGTCTCCCTTGGCTATAAATGTGAGGGAGGGACAGAGGCCCCCATTCATCTTTCCTTCGTCTTGCTTCCGCCTGCTTCTTTCCTCTCCGTCTTGCTCCCATGGTGTCGCCGAAGAGGTTCTCAGCGGCCGAGAAAGGGAAGGCCTCCAAGGAGGGGCCAGCCTCTCCTCCTCCCAAGAGGGGCCGTGGACGTCCCCGCAAGCACCCTGCGGTCCCTTCGGCAGCAGCCAAGTGGCGCGAGCACGCACCCCCCCCAAAGGCAGCGTTGCTCCGCGCTCGCGATGGCACCTCTTCCCGCGGCGGGGGCTACCGGGTCTGGAGCAGCCCCCATGACGAAGGGAGGCGCGTCGTGATCATGCGCCTGCCTCGGCCGCGCTTTTCCTTGTTGGAGGTGCTTCCCGAGTTCATGGTCTGGTTGAAGAGTCCGTCTGGCACCTCGCTCCGGCTCCACGCATCTTCTTCGGCGAGCTTCCTTCTTTGGGGCTTGCTGGCCTCTCGCTGCAGGCTGACGGGTGCTGCAGCAGAGCCTCGTGGGTCAGCATCGAGGTCTCCACCTCTGGCATCATGGTGCTGGCCCGTGGCTGGAAGACCTTCGCCCGCGCGCGTGGTCTGGGCAGAAGGTGCACCCTCCACTTCAAGTACGACGGTCTGGCGACCCTCTACGTGAGGGTGTTTAGGGGTGACGGCCACTGCGTGGGGTGCTGCCCGGAGGACAGTAGCGACGATGATGGTGGCGACGGCGAACTTGGCCTTGATGACGCGCGCTCCTCCTCCCGCGACGGCAGCTCTTCCTCGGACTAGAGCTCGAGTGGCGGTGGCTACGACCGGCCTCCGTGTTGTCGTGATCGCGTCGAGGACGCCGGTGGTTCGTCTTGTCGCAGCACTCTAGTGAAGCCGGAGAGGATCCCGGCTTGAAGCCGGGGCCCGGCGAAATTGGACTCAAGGCCGGTGGCCCCAGCCCTCCTATGGAAGAATTGCGGGAGCGTCGGGCTACCTTGAGGCGCTGCTTGAGGATGCGACGCTGGTGCCAAGTTTGCACGCCCTCGGGCCCTCTTTGTTTAGCTTTTTGCTTTCTCCTGCAATCATAAAAAAGAAGAATGTACCCTATGAGGGCTTGTAATGAACCATTGCTGCTATGCCGTTTTATGTTACAATTGTCGTGTTGATGCTGTGTTGTAGTGTTTGAAGTTTGAGCGGGTTAAGGTAGGAAGGCTTAGCTTGGTAGGTGCAGTCGTCCTCCGCCTCATGAGAACCTAACCTTTGGCCCTTGACAGGGCCCCCAGGGGGTACGCCCTGTGCCCTCAGGAGATACACCTTGTGCCCTCAGGAGACGCGGCAGGGTAGAGCTGTCCCTTGTAGAAAGAGAAAATTTGTCGAGCGACTTGCTCCCTCCTACGCGAGCCCCCTGCCATAGGTTAGCTCGGGCCTGATGCATCGCATCATGCTGCCCCGGGGGGGGGGCACAGACATGAGGGGTGCTGGCGCTAGTGGGCTCAATTGAGGGATCCTCGCCAGGATGAAGCCGAAATAACGGGTTCGACGCGGTGTGTGCGTGCAAGGGCAGGCCCTAGGCACACACACCTACCTAACCCCACGCGCGAGGAGTGTGAGGAGAAGTGGCGGGCGACTGCCACCTCTCTCATGTCCTTGGACCAAAAATAGCTTAGGAGAAAACACAACTCGAGGAACCAGTGTTTGAGAATACCAAATCCATTGAAAGAATACTAGAAATTGCAAGCAACTTCAGAAAGCAAATGAACAGCCGCATCCAGCACCTAATCTAGTCTTCTCACCAGCGCGGAGCTAAGTGCTGCCACTAGGACATGGGAGGGAGCCCCCATGAGGCCCCAGGGCGACTCTCAGGAGACTCTGGAGCGTGTATAGCCCCACTCATTATTACGTGAGAGTGTCACGAGCGGAGACCTTCACTGGCCGGAGCCTTGCTTCACAGGCTGGAGCCTTTCTTCAGGGGTAGAACTTCCGGAGGTGCTGGATGTTCCAGGCGTTCTGGATGGGGACCCCGTCCTGTGTCTCCAGGCGCACGCCGCCGGGCCTAGAGACACGGGCAATCCTAAATGGGCCCTCCCACATGGGAGAGAGCTTATGCAGACCCTCCCTAGAGAGAACCCGCCTCAGGACAAGGTCGCCCACCTCCAACATCCTAGAGCAGATGCTATGGTAGTGGTACCACCGCAGCGCCTGCTGCTACCTCGCAGCTTGGAGCAAGGCTTGATGGCGGTGTTCCTCCCCCAGCACGAGATCCATCCTCCGCGTGGTGTCCTGCTGCGTTTCATCGAATGCCAGGACCCGTGTGGAGCGATGCTTGACCTCGTGAGGGATAACCGCTTCTGCTCCGTAGATGAGGAAAAACGGTGTTTCTCCTGTTGGATTCGTCGCGGTGATGAGGATGGACCACAACACGGACTGCAACTCGTCGAGCCAGCCCCTGCCACAGGTCTCGAGCTTCTTATTGAAGGTACGGGTCTTGAGGCCCCTCAGGACTTCCGCGTTTGCCCTCTCAGCCTGTCCGTTGCTCCGTGGGTGTGCTACTGAGGCGTAGCAGATCTACGTTCCAAGGTTAGCACAGTATGTTTTGAAAAGGTTGCTGGTGAATTGCGAGCCATTGTCGGTGATGATGCAATTGGGGACCCCAAATCGGCTCACGATTCCCTTGATGAACTTGATGGCTGGTCCAACTGGAATGGTGCGCACGGCCTCTACCTCTGCCCACTTGGTGAACTTGTCGATGGCGACGTAGAGGTATCGGTAGCCCCCTGGCGCTCAAGGGAAAGGTCCCAAGATGTCCAGCCCCCAGACCGCAAACGGCCACATGAGCGGTATGGTCTGGAGGCCCTGCGCGGGCTGATGAATCTGCTTGGCGTGAAACTGGCATGCTTCACAAGGGCGCACCATCTCTATAGCGTCTTTGAGCGCGGTGGGTTAGTAGAAGCCGTTGCGGAATGCCTTACCCACCAGGGTGCGCGACGAGAGTGATGCCCGTAGTCCCCACCATGTATGTCCGCTAGCAGCTCGAGCCCCTGTTCCCTGGAGATGCATCGCAACGAAATGTCATTGGGCCTCCTGCGATATAACTCACCATTCTTGATGTAGTAGGCGGTGGCCTAGCGGGCCACGCGCTCAGCGTCCTCCTCCTTTCCTGGCAGGGTCCCCTAAAGCAAATACGCCTTGAAATCTTCGGTCCAGCACCCCTCCCGAGGTTCGAGTGCGAGCAGCAAGCGGGCTCCTAAGGGGTGACCGCAGGCTGGAGCGCCCGTCTCAGGTGCCTGTGGCAAGTCCTCCCGAGGTGGCACTGGAGCCATGACGTGCGGGATCATAGATGGCTTGAAGAGCCGCTCCTCAAACACCCCTCGCTCCTGAGGGAGACTGCGAGAGGCTCTTTTGGCAATTTCATCTGCGTCCTTGTTCATCCCGCATGGCACGTGCTGCAGCTCCACTCCCATGAACTGCTTCTCCATCTTGTGCACCTCCTCTAGGTACGCCTCCATGTGCTCGTCTTTGGGCGTGTACTCCTTGTTGGAGAATTTGACGAGAAGCTGAGACTCGCCCTTGATGGTGAGGCGCTTTACCCCCAGCGCGGCCGCGGCCCTGAGTCCGGCAAGCAAGCCTTCGAATTCTGGGATGTTATTGGAGACCTTCTCACCCCGCTGAAAGCAGAGTTGCACTGCATAACAAAGCTTGTCCTTGGTGGGTGAGATGAGGATGGCCCCCGCCCCTGTGCCTTGCCGAGCAAACGCCCCGTTGAAGTACATGATCCGTCCGTCCATCTCTTCATCCCCCGGCAGGAGGGAGCAGTCCTCGCCTTCTCCGTGGTCTGGAGCGTCGGTCAACTCGGCCACGAAGTCCGCGAGGGCCGCGCCCTTGATGACCCTGGTGGTACTAAACTCGAGATCAAATGCTTGAAGCTCAATGTTCCATTCAGCAACTCGCCCGGCTGTGTTCGGGCTCTGGAGCACCCTCTCTAGCAGGTACGCTGAGACAACTTTGATGGGGCGGCCTTGAAAGTAGTGGCACAGCTTCCTCGAGGCGACTAGAAGTGCAAGCAAGATCTTTTGTGGCATGGGGTAGCGTGCCCGGGCCTCCCTCAATACTGTGCTGAAGAAGTAGATAGGGTGCTCGATGAGGGGGGAGGCATCAGCAGAATCATGTTCTTCATGAGGGCACATGTCCCTTACGGCCTCATGAGGCCCGTCTTTCGGAGCCTTGACAGTCATGGGGTCAATCGTGGATTTGGGAGAAATGTCGACCACTGCGCCGGCTGAAACTTCAGATGCCTCGCCCCGGGGTCCTGCACCTTGCTTGCCGGTTGTGCATCCCGCTCCAGCTTCTTGATCAGGCGCTCCTTCCTTAGCGCCACCAGGGCCGCGCTGGCTGAGTGAGGGGTCGCTACCAGATAGAGCATCAAAGGCTCGAGAGGGCCTGGTGCCACCATCACGGGTGGATTGGTCAGGTATCTCTTGAGGTCCTAGAAGGATGTGTCTGCCTCGGGGGTCCACTCGAACGGCTCCTTCCTCTTCATCAACTTAAAAAACGAGAGGGTGCGCTCCCCCAGCTTGGAAATGAAGCGCCCAAGTGAGGTTACGTAGCCAGCCAGCTTCTACATCTCCTTCAGGGTATGTGGGGGGTTCATATCTTCTATCGCCTTGACCTTCTCTGGGTTAGCCTCGATCCCTCTATGCGATACCAAGAAGCCTAGCAGCTTTCCAGAGGGGACCCCAAACACACACTTCTCGGGGCTAAGCCGAAGATCCACCATGCGCAGGCTGGTGAACGTCTCCTCCAGATCTTCCATCAGAGTCCTGGCCTCTCGAGACTTCACCACTATATCATCGACGTAGGCCTCTGCGTTCCTCTCGAGCTGCGAACCCAGGGGGATGTGCATTAACCGCTGGAAGGTTGCTCCGGCGTTGTGCAGCCCAAAGGGCATGCAGGTGTAGTAGTACACCCCGCATGGGGTGAGGAATGCCGTCTTCTCCACATCCTCCACGGCCATCTTGATCTGGTGGTAGCCGGAGAAGGCGTCCAGGAAGCACAATAGGTCACACTCGGCGGTGGAGTCGATGATCTGGTCGATGCGAGGGAGCGAGAAGGGATCTTGAGGGCAGGCCTTGTTGAGGTTGGTGAAGTCGACACACATGCGCTCCTTCCCTCCTTTCTTAGGGACGATGACGGGGTTCGCCAGCTGTCGGTGTCAAAACCAGCGGATCTCGGGTAGGGGGTCCCGAACTGTGCGTCTAAGGCTAATGGTAACAGGAGGCAGGGGACACGATGTTTTACCCAGGTTCGGTCCCTCTCGATGGAGGTAATACCCTACTTCCTGCTTGATTGATCTTGATGATATGAGTATTACAAGAGTTGATCTACCACGAGATCGTAGAGGCTAAACCCTAGAAGTTAGCCTATGATTATGATTGTTGTTGTCCTATGGACTAAACCCTCTGGTTTATATAGACACCCAAGGAGGCTAGGGTTATATAGAGTCCACTACAAAGAAGGAGATCTAACATCTGGATCGCCAAGCTTGGCTTCCACGCAAAGGAGAGTCCCATCCGGACACGGGACGAAGTCTTGAGTCTTGTATCTTCACGGTCCAACAGACCGGCCAAAGTATATAGTCTGGCTGTCCGGATACCCCCTTATCCAGGATTCCCTCAGTAGCCCCTGAACCAGGCTTCAATGACGATGAGTCCGGCGCGCAGATTTTCTTCGGCATTGCAAGGCGGGTTCCATCTCTGAATACTCCAAAGTAGATTAAGGATCGTGTCCGGCTCTGCAAGATAATTTCCGCAAACCACCTAGAGAGCATAACACTTTACAAATCTAATCTGCTGACAATTTTTCATGGTGTGCCCTTACGCTGCGGCCTGGCTCAATACAAACCGGTTTTTCTTGGCCTGCCACGACACGCACTGCAAGGCGGTTTTATTGGCACGCCACGTCGAAGCAGAGATCGTGTTCCCTTTATTGCGGGATTCCCATCAATACGGGCGCGGGCAACCCCACTATGCCTGTTGGTATGACTCTGTGTTTTTAGGCAAGTCCCAAGCGGTTACGCTGAGGATGCTTGATATTCACCCCCTTTATAGAGGGGCCGAGGCCTATCCCTCTTTCCTACCACGCTTGCGCCTTTCCGCATCTCGAGTTCCAACACCCGAAACCCAAGCTTAGGCATTTCGGATCTTCAATCATGTCCAGATCCAACCTTCAAGGCCGGTGGATGGCCTCCTCTATCACAGAGGAGGACATTGCGAAGCTTAGGGAGGTCAGATATCTGACCGCCGACTTGAAGCACAGGCTTCCTGCTCCAGGGCAGGTCATCCCTACTCCCGATCCCAACGAGAGCGTCGTATTTGTTTCTCACTTCCTCCGTGGCTTAGGCTTCACCCTCGATCCCTTTGTGAGAGGGTTAATGTTCTATTACAGGCTAGATTTTTATGATCTAGCTCCGGACTCCATCCTTCACATCTCGTTGTTTATCGTCGTGTGCAAAGCCTTCCTCCACATCACCCCGCACTTCGGCTTATGGCTCAAGACCTTCAATGTAAAGCCGAAGGTGATCGAGGGGCGACACGTGGAGTGCGGAGGCGATGCAATAAGAAGAAACGCCGATGCCCCATGGCCAGATGGCTTCTTCCCGAAGGTGTCCAATCTATGGTAGCGGAGGTGGTTCTACGTTACGGCTCCCAGAGGCACAAAGTGGGTGGCTGCCCCTGACTTCCACTCGGGCCCTCCGCCTCAACTGACGTCGTGGGCCAACGTGGGACTGGATTGGGGGCCTTCTAATGACGTACTGACATTGCAGAGCCGCATTCGGGAGCTTCTTGAGAGGGACATCAGTCTTGTCAGCGTAATTCAGGTAATGCTAGTCCGACGGATCTTGCCATGCAAACGTTGGCATCTCTAGATGTGGGAGTTCAACCCGGAAGGTCCGTGAACTATTCAGCACTTCTTCGGCATGACGCTCGAAGGGATGTGTAGGTTATTCTTCGGACCATAAGTAAAGTGTACGGACACCATCGAGGATGCGGGCCTGAGCTGCAACCGCCCAGATACCAAAGTAAGTAACCTAGAAACCGAACACTTCGTTTATATGTATCACAACATTATTCTGAAAACCATCCGCGGCCAGGATTGGCTCAGCAAGGCTGCCGGATGTGGGGTTCCGGCAAACCCTTAAGGTTCTAACTCTGGGGTGCGCACGAAGATCTTCCCCCTACCAATCTACGTCTAATTGCCTCGTGACAATCTAGGATAAATGATGAACAACACGAGGGACACAAGATTTATACTGGTCCGGGCCACCGTTGTGGTGTAATACCCTACTCCAGTGTGTGGTGTGGTGGATTGCCTCAGGGGCTGATGATGAACAGTACAAAGGACGAACAGCCTCGCAAGAGGTGATCTTGAGCTGGTACGATTAACTGCTTGGGTGAGTTCGATCACCTCTAGGTCTAGCGAGCACTCGATCCTCCCTCTCCCTCTGAGGTGGCTAGTCCTATTTATAGAGGCCCTGGTCCTCTTCCCAAATATTGAGCGGGAAGGGCGCCAACAACGGCCATTTTGAAGGGGAACATCTAGTACAAGTTATCCTGACTAAAGTTGGTCTTCAGCTGCCAAAAGCACTGGCGATGAAGCCATCTTGAGCTCCACGGTGACCTCCATCCTGCTGCTCTGTTGGTCTTGGTCTCGTTGCACTAAAATGGCAACCTTTGCCTGATGCCTCGGTACTCCACGCCTGTGCTTTCCCCCTTTGCACCAAAGAGGAAACAAGGACACTACGCAGGTCGGCGCCTGCCTGGTCTCGATCGTCGCGGCTTGCATCACGAGCACCTCACGAGGTATCCTGCCTTAATCTCTACGCCTCCTCGTGAGCCTGCCAGGTGAGGCCGCCCCACGAGGCTTGGCCCCTCGCGAGGGTCTTGAGTCTTTCGCTGATGAAGATGGGCCGTACTGGGCCACCACTCGAGCCACGCCGCAGGCCGCAAGCAGGCAAGTCTAGGGACCCCCGTTCCCAGAACGCCGACAGTAGCCCCCGGGCCCAAGGCGCGCTCGGACTTGGCTTAGCGGAGATGCGAAGGGGCAAGTGCGGAGCGCCGTGGGTCCCATCAACCTGTGGCCTTGGGTGCCACGTGGCGGTTGACTGGACGTGGGCGTCTCCGCTTCCCCATGCCGCCTCAGCAACTGATCGACTTGACAAGTCCATGTATGCAGAAATGGGTCATGATTACCTGTGATCGTGGAGGCCGACGGTTGGCCTTCTCCAGTTATAGATGCGGGAGAGCGCAAGCCCCCGCAGTACATCTTCCTCCTCGCTCCCTTCTTTCTCCCCATCCCAGCTGCTCGTCGTCTTCTATGGCGCCGCTGAAGAGGTTCTCGGCCGCGGAGAAGGGAAAGGCTCGCCGGGAAGGGCCTGACTCTTCCCCGCCAAAGCACGGCCGGGGTCATCCCCGCAAGCATCCTGCGTTGCCCGCAGCGGCTCTCCGCGGCCGCGGCCGCGATCTCCTGCACGGTGATGGGCGCCTGGTGGGTGAGGGTAGGCGTGTCGTGGCTGTGCGGCCCCCCAGGCCGCACTTCCACTCGGCGGAAGTGCTGCCGGAGTTCGTGTGTTGTCAGTGGACCCAACCGGCAACTGGCTCCAGCTTCCCCGCTTCTTTGCAGGTGAACTCCTGGCCAGCGCTCCTGGTGGCCTTTGGATTCAGGCGGACGGTTGCTGCAGCAGGGCCTCCTGGGCCTCATTGGAGATCTCTGTCACCGGGAACGTGGCCCTGACCCGCGGCTGGCAAACATTTGCCCGCGCGCATGGCCTGAGCCGGTGGTGCACCCTGCATTTCAAGTTCGACGATGACGCCATCCTCTATGTGAGGGTGTTCGGAGAAGACGGCCGCCACGTCAGGTGCTGCCCCGAGGACGACGACGGCGGCCGGGTGCCCAGCCTCGGCGATGGTCGGGATGAAGATGAAGGCGGGCGCGTGGCCGGCGGCGTTCGTATCTCGCCAAGCCTTGGCGGCTCCCCTTTAGACGACAGCTCCTCCAGCGGTGGCCGTGACTAGGCTCCGTGCCGTCGCACTCACCTTGAGGGAGGTAGCGGGTCAGCCCGCCGTCGCGCCTAAGTGAAGCGTGAGGAGCAGTCTGACTGAGCACCGGAGGCAGTACGAGCCCTCGCCGCGAGTCGATGCCGAGCAAGCCGTGTCTATTTTGTTTTTCTCCCGTCCCTACGCAAATAGAGAGTAGTGTAGGGCCTCATAGGGGTGTGCTGGACTGTTGTCGTTAACCATTATGCTATTTTCGCTATTCCTGTGCTGTTCTTTGGTGCCACGTGCTCGCATGTAGGAATTACTTAGCTCGGGGGACTTGTCGCAGTCTTCGCTTCTCGAGGCTGAGGCCTCATCGCGCGCTTTGTGTCCTGCAAGAATTAGTCAGGAGAGGTAACTTTTGGTCTTGGTCATGAGGGCAACCGGCTCAGGTCCTGTGTTCACGTCGCGATGCCCATGGGGCATGGACCGGGAGGAGTGCTCCCGCGGTGGACTTGGATAGGAAAGCCTCACAAGACTGGGTCAGAAAACACTCACGAGGGCACCCGCGTAGCCCCCTCGCGAGACTTGCGAGAGAGAAAACGAGTCAAGTAGGCGACAAAGACAAGGGGTTACAGGTCAGGGATGGCATCAACGCTAAAAGCAACTCCAATAAAACTTCAAATAGGGATGAACAAGCCAACTGCAGAAAGCAAATGAAAAAGCCGCGTCCGGCACCTAATCTACTCTTCGACATCTTCTCACCAGCGCGGAGCTAAGTGCTGCCACTGGGCGTGGGCGGGAGCCCCCGAGGCCCGAGGGCGGCTCTCCGGAGACTCCGTGGTGTGTACAGCCCCAACACATTATTACATGAGAGTGTCACAGGCGGCGAGCTTCACAGGCATTGGCCTTCTTCACAGGCTCCGGGCCTTTCTCGGGGCGATGAGCTTCACAGGCATCGGCCTTCTTCATAGGCACCGGGCCTTTCTCGGTTCGTCTAGCTTCACAGGAGCCTAGCCTTCTTTACAGGCGTTGGGCCTTTCCTCAAGGGTAGAACTTCCGGAGGTGCTGGATGTTCCACGTGTTCGAGATGGGAACCCCCTCCTGAGTCTCCAAGCGTGTGGCGCCAAGCCTGGAGACATAAACAACCTTGAACGGGCCCTCCCACATGGGCAAGATCTTGTGCAGCCCCTCCTCGGAGAGCACTCGTCTGAGCACGAAGTCACCTACCTCGAGGGTCCTGGGGCTGATGATGCGGCAGTGGTACCGCCGCAGCGCCTGTTTGTATCTTGCAGCCTGAAGCGCAGCCTCCCGACGGCGTACCTCTCCCAGCATGAGGTCCATGTCGTGGTTCCAAGTCTGACAGTAGAATGGGGGGTAGGTATGGAGAGGCAAGATCCTAGCTATGGAGTAGTTGTACACACGAGTGTTTAGCGAGTTCAGGCCCTTCTCGGAGGAAGTAACAGCCCTATGTCTCGGAGCCCAGAGGCGATCGACTGGTTTATGTGTATACGAGTTACAGGGGTGCGAACCCTCTACACTGAGGAGGGTGGGTGGCTTATATAGAGTTCGCCAGACTCCTCCGGCCCTCAGTTATGCAGGGTTTAAAGTACATTAAGACATGGGGTTACTGGTAACGCCCTCATAAAGTGCTATGAAGACTATTAAAGCTACTTAGTGACAGAGCGTTGCGTGCTGAGCGACTTTACGTCTCCTAGCCGTCGAGTAGTTAGCTTCATGGTCGAGTGGCTATCTTCGTCGTTGAGTGTCCTTGAGTTCGTCGAGTGAAGTCCCTCTTGGTCGACTGAAAGGTAGCTTCGTCTAAGGATGTCCTTTGGTATGGTATCCTAGATAGGTCCATGACCCTACCCTAGGTACATAACATCATCATTAGCCCCCGAATGGGTCGAGGTTCGAGTGAGGAAGGAGTTGATGATTTTCTCCGACCTATTTCCCGTGCTTTGATTATGTCGTATCCTGGATCGGCGATTTTTCTTTTGGCGTTGGCGTCAACTTTTACTTCAGTCGCCTTGATCCATTCTTGTCTTCTGTCGAGTGAACTTCCGAGCGACGGATCGCAGGAAAGATATCGTCTGAAAGATTGATCTGCTGTTAGCGGATTTTGCGGGATCCAAATTTTGGGAAGCGCGCGAAGCGGGGCGGACCGCGGTACTCGGATGGGATAAGGCGTGGATGCCTCGATTTCCGCGCCACCTTTTTCGCCATGTATCATGCGTGCGTGACTGTTTCGGGATGTGACAGGACCGCCCGGACCCACTCGTCAGCCACTCGGAAGCGCCCTTATATAAAGCGCCGGGCGAGGGTTTTTTGAACAGTGCCTTCCCATTCTTCTCTCCGCCCTCTTTGCCTCCGCCCACTGCGCCTGCTCTCGCCTCCGCCTATCCACTCCTCGCGTGCTTCGCCGGCGACAATGGTGAAGGAGAAGACAGCGGCCTTAGAGCGCGCGAAGAAGGCGACGGCGACGGCGACGGGGAAAGCGAAGGGGAGACCGTCCAGTCGGGGCGGATCTTCGTCAAGGTCCCGCCTGCCAAAAGGTTGGGTCCAAGGGGATTGGATCCGCTCGGCCATCACCGAGACAGATCTCAATGACCTAGCCAATGAGGGACTGATCCCCCACGGGTCAGCAAGGCTTCCGGGGACCGAGTGTCAACCGCAGCCGCAGGAGGGTGAGTGCGTTCTCCTAGCCATTCATGTAGACCGTGGCTTTTCTCTGCCGCCGAGTGTTTTCTTCCGAGGGTTTCTGAATTTCTTTGGGGCACAACTCCACCATTTCACCCCCAATTCCATCGCCTATCTTGCTGCCTTTGTGTCCATGTGCGATAACTTCCTGGGTTGTCGACCACACTGGGGTCTCTTTAAGCACATATTCACCTGTCGCTCACAGACAGTGAAAAAGGCGAGTCCGGACGATGAGAGGACTAAGGTTATCCAGATGTGCAGTGGTCTTGGGATTCAGATGAGGAATAAGAGTACTTTCCCGGCCATGACCCTTCCTGAGTCGGTCAGAGGGTGGCAGTCGACTTGGTTCTACTGCCAAGACGAGTTGATGCCGGGGCAGTCGACTGGTCTCCCTCCGTTCTCCATGGACCGAGTGGACAAACCCTCTTCTCTGAAGGTGCTTCCTGAGGAGAAAGCTCAGGTGAAAATGTTGATGGAGCGTGTAGTCCAACTTGTTAGGGACGGAGTGACGGGTATGGATCTTCTGGAGGTCTTCCTTAGACGGCGCATCCAACCGCTTCAGTACCGAGGCCACCCGATGTGGCTGTACTGTGGTACCGAAGACACCACTCGGGTCCATCCAGAAGCGGTCAACGACGCCACACTGGAGAGGTGGGTGGCAGCCATCACAGGGAATAAGGACAACCCTCGAGGGGCTAGGAGGATCCCACCACTCGACTGTACCTATACACCAGACACGGTATGACCACTTATCTCCAATTGTAATCTTGCTATATTCATTCTGCTTTGCTGCGAATTGGTCGATTGATCTTTGTTTTGTTTTGTTGTCTGATAGGCCACCATCGAGTTATACTCGATGCCCAATGGAGCGCAGACACCGACTGAAGAGGAGGAAGGAAGTGGGGGCGAAAGGCCGGAGGAGTGGGATTCGGATGCTGACGATGATGATGAGGGTGAGGACTCTGATGAGGAGGAAGAGGAGGAGGAGGAGGAGGAAGTTGTACCTCCCCGCTCGGAAAGACGCTCCAAGCTTGTCCATGATCCCGCGACTGAGCGTGGTAAGGGGGTCGCAACCGCTACACAGTCGACCAAGCGCCCTCGGACTACTTCTCCAGTGCCGACTAAGAAGGCTCCGAAGCAATCTCGAGTGGCACCGTCGAAATCGGCGAAGGTCTTGCCGAAGATGAAGATGGTGATCCCCACTATCTCAGGGTAATGGTAGTCTTGAGTTTTCCCGTTTCATGAACTTGTTCTTGGTCGACTCATGGGCCAATCGACTGACTTCTGGAACTGCAGTGCTGCTACTTCTGATACTTCGGCCAGGGCTGAAGACCACGAGATGGAGGATGATGTTACCTCAAAACCTGGTACGACTCTTGTGATGCCGTTTTCAGTCGATTGACTTATTGTCTCTAATTTTGATTCTTTCTGCAGCTTCATCTAACATTGTTATTGATCTTCCCGATGACGACAACGAGGAACCACCAAGGCAGAGGAGGAGCAAGAAAGCGTCTGCTGGCAAGGCGACTCAGGACGTGCCAGCACCCGAGACGTTGGTCGTGAAGGGAGACAATGTCACTCGGCCTACCATAACCTTTGCGGTGCCGTTGACGAGTGCTCGTCCTTCGTCGTCGAGTGCTGCTCAACCCTCGCTTTTCTCAACCTACCACATTCCAGAAGACCAAGCTAGTGCTGCTAAAGAAGCAATACGCCAAGCGGGGGTCATGATGGAGCAAGTGAAGGCAATACGAGAAGCCAGCCAGGCAGCCTATGACGCCAGTTCGGCTCTTCAGAGTAATGTTCAGGTCAGTCGGTCACTGCCTGTTCTGTTAGGATATGATATATGAAAACTCTTCTTTCTGAAATTCTTAGAGTTTGTCCTACACCCACTGGGTGTGTCGATTGAAATTCCAGATTAGTGGGGGCACGCTGAGTGCACCCACTGGGTGTAGTCCCCAAGGCTATGGTCGACTGCTGGCAGTCGACCATAGGCTTTATGTCTTAAGTTTTTTCCTTACTCGACTAGGTCGAATAGATTCATAGACCGGTGGGGGCACGCTGAGTGCACCCACTGGGTGTAGTCCCCGAGACTGTGGTCGACTGCTGGCAGTCGACTATAGTCTGAAGAACATCTCCCTTTTTTTGTTGGTCGACTGGTCGACTCTAACTGATGAAACTAGTGGGGGCACGCTGAGTGCACCCATTGGGTGTAGTCCCCGAGACTATGGTCGAATGTTTGTATTCGGCCATAGTCTTAGAAATGCTATGATTTTTCCTTAGTCACTCGGAAGTGAATTGTCTTTGACATCTGTCGATTGGTTCTTCGTAGAAATCATGTGACCTTGCGGCTCGTTACACTGAGTTGGAGAACAAACACATTCAGCTCGAGCTTGATCTGAAACTGGCCCAAGAGAACTTGACGAAGGCGAAGGAGGAAGCTAAAGGTATGTTTGGTGAGGCCTTCGACGACTGCCTTTGCCTCTCACTCGTTTCCGAACCTTAATCTCACTGTAACTTTGCAGACAAAGTGAGGGATGCCCTGAAGAAGCAAGACCTTGACTTGGCTAAGATGCAAAAAACTGCTTTAGAGAAGACCAAGCTTGAAGATGAGAAGCTGGATTCAGTGACCAAGCTTGAGGAAGAAAACACCAATCTGAAAGCTGCTCTTGATGCTGCCAACCAGGAGGTCAGTCGACTGAAAAGTGACAAGACCACCCTGAATGACAAGGCCAGTGAGTTGATGAGAAAGAAGAACGATCTGGAGGCTTATCTGGGTGGACTCGCCAAGAAGTTGTTCCTCATGCTTGAAGGTAATCTTTTGTATCAAACAAGTATTTTAACTGTAACCTTCGACTGTTGTCTTGACTCGGTGGTTGTGCTTGCAGAATTTTGCCAGAACTTTGAAGAGGAGATTGGTCGACTGGAAGTAAACCTGGACCCCATCAACTCTCCCGTGAAAGATGAAGTCGCCATGAATGTGCTCCGGCTTGAATCTCGTGTTGCTGCTATCATCGACTATCTCGCAAGGCTGAAGGTTGCAACTTCTCGCATCGACACAACACTCTGGCCAAGAGAGACACACCAGAACAACCTCGAGTCCCTGATGACTCGACTGAACGAGGTCCCAAGTCGAGTGCAGGAGTGGAAGAAGTCTTCGGCCAGGTGCGGTGCGGATGTTGCTCTGTCTCTGGTCTGCGTTCACTGCAAGGATGCACGAGAGGACAAGCTGGTGGCTCTTAGGGTGGCTAATACCAAGAAGCACGATTTCCGATCTTTCATGGAGACCTTCATTGCTGCTGCCACTCGGATGGTAGATGGAATTGACCTGGACGAGTTTGTTGCACCTTCCAGCCCTCCACAGGAGGGGTAAAAAAACTTCTGAGCTCGATACTTTAAATTTGCCTCGGTATGCCGAGTGAGTTTTGTAACCGATAAACCTTAACATGCCCATCGCCTAAGCACTTTCGGTTCCGTTAGGTGTTATCCAAACTTGGATTCAATGTTGAATATGTTTGCATTCAGTTTGAGGTGTCTTTTGCAGGTTATAGCGAAGCGCTCATTGCAATCGACTTGCTCCCCAATACACTTAGGCGAGCACTGGGCTGCAGCTAAGCCCCCGAGTGGGAGGTCTGCTCTCCACTCGGTAGGATTTCAGATACTTAGGCGAGCACTGGGCTGCAGCTAAGCCCCCGAGTGGGAGGTTTTCTCTCCACTCGGTAGGATTTTCAAGAACTTAGGTGAGCACTGGGCTGCAGATAAGCCCCCGAGTGGGAGGTCTGCTCTCCACTCGGTAGGATTTTGTATTGGTGGCGTAGCTCGGAAGGAGAGGGTAGCAGTCGACCTGCACCTCGTCCTCCTTGCAAAGCGCATGTTGTATTTGTGGCGTAGCTCGGAAGGAGAGGGTAGCAGTCGACCTGCACCTCGTCCTCCTTGCAGAGCGCACATTGTATTTGTGGCGTAGCTCGGAAGGAGAGGGTAGCAGTTGACCTGCACCTCGTCCTCCTTGCAAAGCGCATGTTGTATTTGTACTTAGGCGAGCGCAATGCTGCAACTAAGCCTCCGAGTGGAAGGCTGGCTTCCCACTCGGTAGGATTTTGTTTATCTTAGGCAAGTACTTGGACTGCAGCTAAGCCTCCGAGTGGAAGGCTGGCTTACCACTCGGTAGGATTTTGTTTATCTTAGGAAAGTACTTGGACTGCAGCTAAGCCTCCGAGTGGAAGGCTGACTTACCACTCGGTAGGATTTTGTTTATCTTAGGCGAGTACTTGGACTGCAGCTAAGCCTCCGAGTGGAAGGCTGGCTTACCACTCGGTAGGATTTTGTTTTTCTTAGGAGAGTACTTGGACTGCAGCTAAGCCTCCGAGTGGAAGGCTGGCTTACCACTCAGTAGGATTTTGTTTATCTTAGGCGAAACGGATTTCGCAGCTAAGCCTTCGTGTGGGAGACTGGCTCACCACTCGGTTAGGATTTTTTTTACAGACTTGGGGCGAATCGGATTCGCAGCCAAGCCACCCACTGGGGATTGTTTTGTGTAGACAAAAGAAATAACGATTACCGGGAAAATTATAAAGCTCTTGTCTTTGATAAATAAACTACAGAAGTACTTTTATTACAACTCATCCGAGTGAATACTTAAGTGTAAAAGGGGCGGAGAAGCTCCGCGTTCCAAGATCGGGGCTCGTCGATCTGATGCTCGACATTGTAAAGACGGTATGCTCCATTGTGGAGAACCTTGGTGACGATGAAGGGACCTTCCCAAGAAGGAGCAAGCTTGTGTGGTTTCTGCTGGTCCACTCGGAGAACTAAATTTCCTTCCTGGAAGGCTCGACTCTTCACGTTTTTGGCGTGGAAGTGAAGCAAGTCTTGTTGGTAAATGGTCGATCTGATCAGAGCCATTTCCCTTTCTTCCTCTAAAAGGTCGACTGCATCCTGCCGCGCTTGTTCTGCTTCAGCTTCGGTGTAGAGCTCGACCCGGGGAGCATTGTGGAGAAGGTCACTCGGCAAGACTGCTTCAGCTCCGTAGACCAAGAAGAATGGAGTTCTTCCAGTCGACCGGTTGGGCGTGGTCCTTAACCCCCAAAGCACCGAGGGAAGTTCGCCGACCCATGCACCAACCGCATGCTTAAGATCATGCATCAAACGAGGTTTCAACCCTTTGAGAATCAAACCGTTGGATCGTTCTGCCTGTCCATTCGACTGTGGAAGAGCGACTGAAGCATAGTCGACTCGTGTGCCTTGAGACGTGCAGAAAGCTCTGAACTCTTCGGAATCGAAGTTTGACCCGTTGTCAATGATGATGCTGTGCGGGACTCCATATCTGAATATCAATTCTCTGATGAAGCTGACAGCAGTACCAGCATCGAGGTTCTTGATGGGTTTAGCTTCGATCCACTTGGTGAACTTGTCGACTGCTACCAGCACATGGGTAAAACCGCTTCTGCCTGTTCTCAAAGGACCGACCATATCCAAACCCCATACTGCAAAGGGCCAGACGAGTGGTATAGTCTTCAAAGCAGGCGCGGGCTTGTGTGACATATTGGAGTAAAATTGACATCCCTCGCACTTGTTGACTATCTCCTTCGCCATTGCATTCCCTCTTGGCCAATAAAATCCGGCTCGGTATGCTTTGGCCATGATGGTCCGAGAGGACGCATGATGGCCACAGGTCCCTGAGTGGATGTCATCAAGGATTATTCGACCTTCCTCCGGTGTTATGCATTTCTGACCAACTCCAGTTGCGCTTTCTCTGTACAGCTGTCCCCTTATCACGGTAAAGGCCTTAGATCGGCGGACAATCTGTCGAGCCTCTTCTTCGTCCTCCGGGAGTTCTTTCCTCAAGATATATGCGATATATGGTACTGTCCAATCGGGAGTGATCACTAAAACTTCCATGATCAGGTCGACCACTGCTGGAACTTCAACCTCAGTCGGATCCTTAACACTCTTAGGTTGCGGAGCTTCGTCGGTAAAAGGATCTTCTACGACTGATGGAGTGTGGATATGCTCCAAGAACACATCACTGGGGATTGCTTCTCTCTTGGATCCTATCTTCACCAAATCATCAGCTGCTTGATTTTTCAGTCGGGGTATGTGGTGGAGCTCTAACCCTTCGAACTTCTTTTCGAGCTTCCTCACTGCATTGCAGTATCCAGTCATGGCTGGGCTTCTAACGTCCCATTCCTTCATCACCTAATTGACCACCAAATCTGAGTCGCCATAGACCATAAGGCGACGGATGCCGAGTGAAATGGCCATGCGCAACCCATACAAGAGTGCTTCATATTCTGCTTCATTGTTGGAGGAATCAAAGTGGATTTGGAGCACATATCTGAGTTTATCTCCTCGGGGGGAAACCAAAACAACCCCAGCACTAGAACCATTTAACATCTTAGATCCATCAAAGAACATGGTCCAATGCTCCGAGTGAACTTGAGTCGGCTGCTGTTGCTCAATCCACTCAGCAAGGAAATCTGCTATAGCCTGGGACTTAATGGCTTTCTTTGCCTCGAATTTGACATCAAGGGGAAGGAGTTCAATCACCCATTTAGCCACTCGACTAGTTGCATCTCTGTTGTGCAGGATCTCTGACAATGGTGCGTCGTTGACGACTGTAATGTCATGATCAGAGAAATAATGAGCAACCTTCTTCATGGTCATGTAGATCCCATATACAAGCTTCTGATAATGAGGATATCTTTGCTTCGATGGGGTCAAAACTTCAGAGAGATAATACACTGGGCGCTGAACTTTGAAGGCTTTCCCTTCTTCTTCCCGCTCGACCGTAAGTACTATACTGACGACTTGTCCTGTGGCTGCAATATAAAGCAACAGAGGCTCTTTGATGATTGGAGCAGCAAGCACCGGCTGGGTGGAGAGCAGAGTTTTTAACTCGGCAAACCCTGCATCAGCTTCTGGAGTCCACTCGAACTTGTCTGCCTTCTTCATCAGGCGGTAAAGGGGCAATGCCTTTTCACCGAGGCGAGAGATGTATCGACTTAACGCGGCCAAGCATCCAGTAAGCTTCTGGACGTCGTGCACACGCACAGGGCGTTTCATTCGGAGTATGGTGCCAACTTTTTCTGGGTTAGCATCGATTCCTCGTTCTGAAACGAGAAAACCGAGTAACTTTCCGCCAGGTACTCCGAATGTGCACTTCGATGGATTGAGCTTGATATCATACCTTCTGAGATTGGCAAATGTTTTAGCTAGGTCAGTCAATAGGTCGGAACCCTTTCGCGACTTGACCACGATATCATCCATGTACGCTTCCACATTCCGACTGATTTGAGTGAGTCAACACTTTTGAATCATTCTCATGAACGTGGCTCCGGCATTCTTGAGGCCGAATGGCATGGTGATATAGCAGAAGCACCCGAATGGAGTGATGAAAGCTGTTTTGATTTCGTCAGGTCCATACAGACGGATCTGATGATACCCGGAATAAGCGTCTAAAAAAGACAATCTCTCGCACCTTGCGGTCGAGTCGACAATTTGGTTGATGCGAGGGAGAGGAAAATGATCTTTTGGGCAGGCCCGATTGATATGTTGGAAATCAATGCACGTGTGAAGTGAGTTGTCCTTCTTGGGAACCATGACGACATTGGCGAGTCACTCAGAGTGGTATATCTCTCGGATAAACTCTGCTGCAAGGAGTCGAGCCACCTCCTTGCCAATGGCTTTTATCTTCTGAACGGCGGACCGTCGAAGATGTTCTTTAACAGGTTTCGCTTTTGAGTCGACTCTAAGGCAATGCTCAGCCAGCCCACTGGCAACACCCAGCATGTCAGCTGGCTTCCATGCAAGATGTCCCAGTTCTCACGGAGGAACTGGATGAGCGCTTCTTCCTATTTAGAGTCGAGTGTTGTGGAAATATGGGTCAGAGCTGCATTGGGGTCAGTCGGGTGGATATGAACTGGCTTCGTCTCCCCAGACGACTGAAATGCTGACTCTATGGCGGGCTTCTTGGCCTGCAACAAATCACTCGGATCTGCATTTTTCTTGTGTTCCTCCAGCTCTACCACTGTTATCTGGTCATCCGCAATCTTTGAGCCTTTCTGGAAACACTCTTCTGCCTTCTTCCAGCTGCCAGTGATAGTGATCACGCCTTTGGGGCCAGGCATCTTTAATTTGAGGTACACATAACATGGTCAAGCCATGAAGCGAGCGTAGGCTGGTCTTCCCAAAATAGCCTGGTAGGCGCTTCGGAAATCCACGACTTCAAATGTCAACTTCTCTTTGCGGAAATGCTTCGAGTCGCCGAACACTACATCCAGAGCTATTTGGCTGAGTGACTCAGCCTTCTTTCCAGGGATGACTCTGTGAAAACTCATGTTGCTAGAACTGAGCCTGGACATCGGAATGCCCATTCCCTTGAGCGTCTCTGCATACAGTATATTCAATCCACTGCCGCCATCCATCAATACCTTCATCAGTCGAGTGCCTTGATGACTGGGTCGACCACCAGCGCTTGCCTCCCAGGGGTGGCAATGTGAGTAGGGTGATCAGACTGGTCGAAAGTAATGGGAGTTTGCGACCATCTCAGATAGCTTGGTGTCGCCGGGGCGACCATATTGACCTCATGGTTGATCACTTTTAGTCGACTTTTGCTCTCTACATCAGCAAAAATCATCAGAGTGGAGTTGACATGAGGGTACTCTCCATCACTTTCCTCCTTGTCTTCGGCCTTGTCCGACTCCTTCTCTTTGTCCTTCGACTGTTTTCCTTGAAACTGCTGGATTAAGAGCCGGCACTGGCGAGTGGTATGCTTTGGGTAGATGAAGTTACCCTCTTCGTCTTTCTTCGTGTGGATATGACACGGTAGATCCATCACGTCATTACCTTCCTTATCCTTTACCTTCTTGGGGTTCCAAGATCCTTTGGGCTTCCCTTTGAATTTGCCCTGAGTCATGGCCAGAGCCTCTCCAGGAGCAGCCGGCTCGGCCTTCCGCTTCTGCTTCCGACTGGAGTTTCCTTTCTCCGACTGACTCGGCTTGTACTTGCCACTCCGGAGTCGGTCCTCTTCTTTGCCATTGGCGTACTTGGTGGCTATTTCCATCATCCGACTCAAGGTCATATCTCCAGTTCGACCAAACTTCAGGATCAACTCTCTGTTCTTGACGCCATCCTTGAAGGCACAGACCGCTTGATGGTCTGACACATTCTCTACAGTATGATGCAAAGTGATCCATCTCTGGATGTAATCTCTCAATGTTTCACTCGACTTTTGTATGCAAACTTGCAGCTCTATCAATCCGGCCGGTCGCTTGCAAGTTCCCTCGAATGTCCTGACGAACACTCGGGAAAGATCTTCCCAGGTGTAAATGCCTAGGAGCTAACTGATTCAACCACGCCCTGGCCGAACCCTCTAGCATAAGTGGCAAATGCTTCATGGCCACCTCATCATTACCGCCACCAATTTGCACAGCCACTCGGTAGTCTTCAAGCCAAGTTTTAGGCTTAGACTCTCCGGTGAACTTACTCCAGTCGCCAACATGAAGTTGGGGGTATCACTGCGGCTCTGATGGCTCTGCTAAAGCATTCTGGACCTGAAACATGGACTCGGCTGCTTGTGGGCACATCTCTATCATGGCCACCTCTGTGAGCTCTGTTCCGGTCGACCAAACCTTGCACGATGATGGATCTTGCGTCAAAGCCCGGCTCTCTGGGGTCGACTAGAACTCTCCGCCCAACACTGAGCTGGCACCTGTCATCTTGCTGCCGATGAGCGTTAGACCCACTTCTCGGGGGAGGAGAGGGCACTCGACGCCTGTCGTCACGATCAAATCGATCATCATAGTGGTCCCGCCGGCCTTCACATCCCACGCGCCTCAGAGGCCACCTTGGGCTGTGAGCCGATTGAACAGTATTCGCAGCGACGGATCGACTGTGAATCCTGTTGCACGACTGTGACACAACTGAATTCTGATCTCCTGCCGCCCGGAGCAAATCTTTGATCTGCATCAAGCCTCTTCCAGCCTCCGACTGAGAGGGCTGAATTGACTCCACTATACGGGTTGCAGCTGCCAAATTCTGAATTAGGGTTCGATATACCTGAGTCGGTTGTGGAAAGAGCTGACGTCGGCTGGAGTCGGGTACTCGTTGACGCGCACGCTCATCGAGTGCTCGCTGGAGGTTCTCCAGTCGAGTGTGTTCAGCCAAGTTGGCCAAACGCGCCTCTTCCAAGGCACGAGCCTCAGAAGTTTCTCCTGCGATGGGAGTATGCAGGGCATCCATGTTCCGGCGGCGAAGATATTCTCTTTGCTGAGAAGTGAGCGGCTCGGGCTGATATTCTTCATGGGCCTGAGCGGGGTCGCCTCCATCGTCCATCCCGTCGATGCCGGGGAAACCGGGAGGGCTACGAGGCCCATTGACCATCAGGACCTCCACCGCTGGATCACTGCTGTCGCACTCGGATGTAGTCTCTACAGAGCCAGTCAACAGATCAAACAGGCCGTAGAGAGATTCGTCGGGCTCTATTGCCGCGACTTGGGTGGTGGCCAATTGGCGAGCCACTACGTGTCTCACCCATCGTTGAAGTCTCGACCGACCGGAGCGCTTGCGCTGGCGGGAGACAGGGAGGGAGGACGGCACAGGAGTCGACCGGTATGGGGTCGACAGCTGCCGCAGCAGGACGCCGCGGACACACGCCCGAAAGTGTGTCGCCCCGCGGACGGGGAGCGCGTCAATGTCGAGTGGTGCCTCCTGGAGCCAAGCGGAGTCGTCGGCGATGAAAGCGAGTGCGCCGAGACGGATCTCGTGGCCCTCGACCAGAGCTCCGCCAGAAACCATGATGAAGGCAATCGTACAAATTGCAACTTCTCCAAAAAGTCGCTAAGACACCTGCCCCACGGTGAGCGCCAACTGTCGTGGTTCTAAGTCTGACAGTTGAATGGGGGGTAGGTATGGAGAGGCAAGATCCTAGCTATGGAGTAGTTGTACACACGAGTGTTTAGCGAGTTAAGGCCCTTCTCGGAGGAAGTAACAGCCCTACGTCTCGGAGCCCGGAGGCGGTCGACTTGTTTATGTGTATATGAGTTACAGGGGTGCGAACCCTCTACACTGAGGAGGGGGGTGGCTTATATAGAGTTCGCCAGACTCCTCCGGCCCTCAGTTATGCAGGGTTTAAAGTACATTAAGACAGGGGGTTACTGGTAACGCCCTCATAAAGTGCTATGAAGACTATTAAAGCTACTTAATGACAGACTGTTGCGTGCTGAGCGACTTTAGGTCTCCTGGCCGTCGAGTGGTTAGCTTCATGGTCGAGTGGCTATATTCATCGTCGAGTGTCCTTGAGTTCGTCGAGTGAAGTCCCTCTTGGTCGACTGAAAGGTAGCTTCGTCTAAGGATGTCCTTTGGTATGGTATCCTAGATAGGTCCATGACCCTACCCTAGGTACATAACATCATCAGTCCACCCCCCGCATGGCGTCCTGTTGTGCTTCATCGAAAGCCAGGACCCGCGTGGAGTGATGCCTGGCCTCGTGAGGAAGGACCACCTCAGCACCGTAGACGAGGAAGAACGGGGTTTCGCTGGTCGACTTGGTAGCGGTTGTGCGGATGGATCATAGCACGGACTGCAGCTCGTCGTTCCAGCCCCTTTCATAGGCCTCCAGCTTCTTCTTGAAGGTCCGGGTTTTGAGGCCTTTCAGGACCTCCGCGTTGGCGCGTTCAGCTTAGCCGTTGCTCCGAGGGTGTGCCACCGGAGCATAGCATATATGCGTTCCAAGGTTAGCACAATATGTTTTGAAGAGATTGCTGGTGAACTGCGAACCATTGTCGGTGATGATGCGATTAGGTACCCCAAACTGGCTCACGAGGCCCTTGATGAACTTGACCGCTGAGCCAACTAGGATGGTGTGGACAGCTTCCACCTCTGCCCACTTTGTGAACTTGTCAATGGCGGCGTAGAGGTAGCGGTAGCCCCTTGGCGCCCGAGGGAATGGGCCAAGGATGTCCAGTCCCCAAACAGCGAACGGCCATGAGAGGGGAATGGTCTGAAGGCCCTGAGCCGGCTGATGAATCTGCTTGGCATGGAATTGACAGGCTTCACAAGCCTTCACCAGCTCGATTGCATCACTGAACACTGTTGGCCAATAGAACCCGCTGTGAAATGCCTTGCCGACGAGTGTCCGTGAAGACGAGTGGTGCCCGCAGTCTCCACCATGAATGTCTGCCAGTAACTCTTTCCCTTGCTCCCTGGAGATGCAGCGTAGGGTAACGTCATTCGGCCACTTCTGGTAGAGCTCTCCGTCTTGGATGCAGTATGCCATGGCCTGCCGTGCCACGTGTTCCGCGTCCTCCTCCTTTTCTGGCAGAATCCCTTGCATCAAGTAATCCTTGAACTCTGTGGTCCAACATCCCTCCTGAGGCTCCAGCGCCAGGGGCAGGCGCGCTCCTGAGGTTGGGCCACAGGCCGGGGCTCCCGAGGCAAGCGGTTGAGGGAGCTCCTCCCGAGGCTCCGCTGTGCTTGATAGGGACGGTGCCACTCAAGGTTTGAAGAGTTGTTCCTCGAAGACGCCAGGCTCCTGAGGCAACCGCCTGGACGCCCTCCTGGTGATGTCATCTGCCTCTTGATTGGTGCCGCGAGGCACATGCTGCAACTCCTACCCACAAAATTGTTTCTCCATCCTGCGGATCTCCGCAAGATACGCTTCCATGTGTTCATCCTTCGGCTCGTACACCTTGTTGGTGAAGTTGACGAGGAGTTGTGAATCACCTTTGATGATGAGGCGCTTTACCCCCAAGGCGGCTGCAACCTTCAAGCCTGCTATCAGGCCCTCGTATTATGCTATGTTGTTGGAGACCTTCTCGCCATGTTGGAAGCAGAGTTACACGCGCGTAATAGAGCTTGTCCTGAGTGGGAGATATGAGCACTGTGCCAGCCCCCGCACCATGTCGCGAGAACGCCCCATCGAAGTACATGACCCAGCTGTCCGGCGCTTCACTTCCTGGGGAAAGCGACCGATCCTCGCACGCTTCGAGCCCTGGTGCCTCCATCCATTCTGCCACGAAGTCTGCAAGTGCGGCTCCCTTCATGACTCTGGTTGTGGTGAATTCCAACTGGAACGCTTGCAACTCGATGTTCCATTCAGCGACCCTTCTAGATGAGTTGGGGCTCCTGAGCACCCTTTCCAAGGGAGACGTCGAGACGACCTTGATGGGATGGCCTTGGAAGTAGTGCCGCAGCTTGTGCGAGGCCACCAGTAACGCAAGCAGGAGTTTCTGGGGCATGGGGTATCGCGCCCTCGCGTCCCGTAGCACCGTGCTAACGAAGTATACAGGATGCTCGACGAGGTTGAGGGTGCTGGCGTGGCCTGCGTCTTCCGAAGGTCGGGGCGCCTCTCGAGGCGACGGAGCCCCCAGCGCTTAGTCGCCTGGCGGGGCCTCCTCTGCTCTGGGTGCGTCCCCCTACCGAGGCTGATCCCCATCTGCTACGGTCTTGGTCTTCACGAGGCTCTCTTGGCTTTGCTCCACTTCGGCCGGGGTTGCGGCTGGCGCGGCCTTGGTCCGGCGCTCCTCCCTATCCGCCACCAGGGCTGCGCTGGCGGAGTAGGGTGTGGCTGCAAGGTAGAGCACCAAGGGCTCCTGAGGGCGTGGAACTACCATCACCGGAGGGCTGGTAAGGTACTTCTTGAGATCTTGGAATGCCTTGTCGGCCTCTTCAAACCATTCGAACGGGCCCTTCTTCTTCATTAGCTTGAAGAAGGGAAGTGCTCGCTCCCCCAGCTTGGAGATGAAGCGTCCCAACGCGGTTACTCACCCTGTGAGCTTCTGCATTTCTCTGAGGGTCTTTGGCGGACTCATGTCTTCGACTGCCTTGACCTTCTCTGGGTTAGCCTCGATGCCCCTGTGGGACACGAGGAAGCCCAAGAGCTTGTCCGAGGGGACTCCGAATACGCACTTCTCCGGGTTGAGCCGCAGATCCACTTCACGGAGGCTCGCGAAGGTTTCTTCCAGGTCCTGTATCAGGGTTTTCGCCTCCCGAGACTTCACCACGATGTCATCGACATAGGCCTCGGCGTTCCTCCCGAGCTGCCAGCCCAAGGCAATGTGCATCAGTCGCTGAAAGGTCGCGCCCGCGTTGCGCAACCCGTATACTCCACACGGGGTCAGGAAGGCCGTTTTCTCCATGTCTTCTACCGCCATCTTGATCTAGTGATAGCCCGAGAAGGCATCCAGGAAGCATAACAGGTCACACTCGGTGGTAGTGAATCGATGATCTGGTCGATGCAAGGGAGCGGGAATGGATCCGGTGGGCAGGCCTTGTTGAGGTTGGTGAAGTCGACACACATGCGTTCTTTTCCTCCCTTTTTTGGCACAACAGCAGGGTTGGCCAGCCATTCAGGATAGTGAACTTCGCAAATGACGCCTGCCGCCTCTAACTTGTGGGTTTCTTGGACGATGAAGGCCTACTTCTCGGTGGACTGTCGCCTTGCCTTCTGCTTCACGGGGCACAAGTTGGGGCACACGTTGAGATGGTGTTCAATCACATCCCTCGGGACCCCTGCCAGCTGATCAGGTTCCCACGCAAACACCTCCTTGTTTGCGCGCAGAAATTTTACTAGGGCCTCCTCCTGCTCATGGTCGAGATTGGCTCCTATGGTGTAGGTGGCGCCAGAGGATCCATCCTCAATGACTGGTACTTGCTTGGTCTCCGCCTTGTCTTGGGTGAATAGCTACTTCTTCTTGGCCGGCGCAGCCCCCTTGGGCTCGAGAGTATCCGCGCTGGCGGTCTGCGCCACTGTGGCCGTCTTGAAGGCGAGCTTGAGCGCCTGCAGCGCATCCCTTGTGTCTCCGGACACGGTAAGGATGCCGCTGCTCCCAGGCATCTTCATGAGGTTGTAAGCCGGGTGAGTCGCTACCATGAACTGGGCCAAGGCTAGGTAGCCGAGGATGGCGTGGTACGGGAGGCCGATGGGGGTGATGTCGAAGTCGACCAGCTCTGTGCGGAAGTTGTCATGGGTGCCGAAAGTCACCAGGAGGCGGATCTGCCCCAGGGAGCCGGTGGAACTGCTGGGTTGGAGCCGCTCTAGCGGCACGTGGAGGAGGCTGAAGGCCTCCATCGAGAGCACTTTGAGGCCGGCACCACCATCGATGAGGGTCCTGGTGACGGCCACCTGGCAGATGGTGCGGGTGCATAGCATCAGGAGTGCGCCCGAACAGGCGGTGTTGGAGGGGTGATCTTCGGAGCTGAAGGTCAAATCAGCCTTGGGTGCCACCCAGCCCGTGGGGGCTTCACGATGATTGAGGGCGGTGCTGATCTGGCGGATGAACGGCTTGATGTGGTGGCCCGAAGGTGGTGCCTGCGATCCGCCCAGGAGTGCTGCGACAACCGGGGGAGCTGGCGCAACATGATGGGTGAGGAAGAGGTTGTGCAACTCCTCCCAGGAGGCCATAGAAGCCTGTAACACCCACGATGCGGCTATATCTCCCACGTGTCAAAGCACAACTTAGAGGCATAACCGCATGGTGGTTTTGTCGCAAGAAGGGTCATCTTCACACAATCCCATGTAATGAACAAGAATGGGATAAAGAGAGTTGGCTTACAATCGCCACTTCACACAATTACATAATTAAGATCATACATCATCCAAAATACACTCATAGACCGGCTACGGTCAAATCCAAATGAAAAGAAGACAACCCCAAATGCTAGATCCCCGATCGTCCTGACTGGGCTCCGCTACTGATCATCTGGAAACGAAACATAGTAACGACCAAGGTCCTCATCAAACTCCCACTTGATCTTGGTTGCACCACTTGCGCTGGTATCCTCGACACCTGCATTTGTTTTGGTAGAATATGTGAGTCACGAGGACTCAGCAATCTCACACCCGCGAGATCAAGACTATTTAAGCTCATAGGTAGGAAAAGGGGTAATATGGTGGAGCTACGGCAAGCACTAAGCATATATGGTGGCTAACATACGCAAGTGAGAGCGAGAAGAGAAGCAACGCATCGGTCGAGAAGCTAGAAGCGATCAAGAAGTGATCCTGAAACTACTTACGTCAAGCATAACCCAAACCGTGTTCACTTCCCGGACTCCGCCGAGAAGAGACCATCACAGCTACACACGCGGTTGGTGCATTTTAAAGAGGTCAAGTGTCAAGTTTTCTACAACCGGACATTAACTAATTCCCATCTGCCTCATAACCGCGGGCATGGATTTCGAAAGATAATATACCCTGCAGGGGTGTCCCAACTTAGCCCATCACAAGCTCTCACGGTCAACGAAGGATATACCTTCTCCCGGGAAGACCCGATCAGTCTCGGAATCCCGGTTCGCAAGACATTTCGACAATGGTAAAACAAGACCAGCAAAGCCGCCCGATGCGCCAACAAATCCCGATAGGAGCTGCACATATCTCGTTCTCAGGGCAACACCGGATGAGACTAGCTACGAGTAAAACCAGATTTCGAGTTTCCTCGAGGTGGCCCCGCACGCAACTCAGTTCGGACTAACACTCGAAGGAGCACTGGTCCGGGGGGGTTAAATAAAGATGACCCTTGGGTCACGAAAACCCAAGGGAAAAAGGCTTAGGTGGCAAATGGTAAAACCAAGGTTGGGCCTTGCTGGAAGAGTTTTATTCAAAGCGAACTGTCAGGGGGGTCCCATAAATCACCCAACCGTGTAAGGAACGCAAAATCAAGGAACATAACACCGGTATGACGGAAACTAGGGTGGCAAGAGTGGAACAAGACACCAGGCATAAGGCCGAGCCTTCCACCCTTTACCAAGTATATAAGGTGCATTAATTAAATAGGAGATATTGTGATATCCCAACATATCCATGTTCCAACAAGGAACGAACTTCATCTTCACCTGCAACTAGCAACGCTATAAGAGGAGCTGAGCAAAAGCGGTGACATAGCCAAACAATGGTTTGCTAGGACAGGATGGTTAGAGGTTTGACATGGCAATAGGGGAGGCATGATAAACAGTGGCAGGTAGAGCTAACATAACGATAGAGCGAGCAACTAGCAAAGCAAAGATAGACGTGATATCGAAGGTATGGTCATCTTGCCTGCAAAGCTCTCAGCATTGTCGAAAGCTTGATCCATGTAAGCTTACTCAACAGGTTCCTCGTGCACGTACTCGTCTCCCAGCTCTACCCAAAGCAAGAACACAAGCAAAGGAACCACAATAAATCACGGTGCAATGCACAAGCAACATGATGCAATACATGTCATGATATGCGAGATGTCATATGCAATGCGTATGCGTGCTCTGGGAGGAAAAAGGATGAACAAGGCATAAACTTGGCAAACCAAGTATGCCGCTGGAA
Source organism: Triticum dicoccoides (assembly GCF_002162155.2). Classification (NCBI taxonomy): domain Eukaryota; kingdom Viridiplantae; phylum Streptophyta; class Magnoliopsida; order Poales; family Poaceae; genus Triticum; species Triticum dicoccoides. The sequence goes on along the minus strand of NC_041387.1, from coordinate 178,109,106 downwards.
AGATGAGATGATTTCGGTTGAAATCGATATAAAGATCTCTGGGAATGGATGCACGGTTTGCAAATGGCAAGCAAAACAAGAATGACACAAATCTGCGATTAATAGCACGATGCTACATAGCATGCAACAAGAAACTATGCTACAGCACTCCAACATAAAAACAAAGCATATGGCAGTGATATACAGGAGATAGTTGACAAAAGAGGAACACTGAGCTACGGCTAAATCACACCATAACAGGTTCAAACAAGCATGGAAAAAGTACAAAAGATATCAGGTTGGACATGGCATAAACAGCATCAGGTAGCAATGTTCAGAGCAAGAAATCAACATGTTACAGGAACTTATAATAGAAAAACAAGACATGGCATGATTCTACTCAAAGCATAGAACAAAAGTCCTTTACTGACCATGAGCCAAAAAGGATCAGAAAATAAGATGGCACCCATGTAAACATAGCAAGTTTCGTTACCAGATTCAGCAAACAGAGCATGGCATTGATAGAATTACGAAGGCATCTTCGTGGGCTCGATTCACTCACCACAAGTCATTTCATGACAAGATAAGCATAGCATCAGCAATAAGACATGTTTATGAAGCTAACCATGACAATAACAAGTTCATAGCATGCAAGGATCAACTACAACAACCTTGGCAAAATTGAATAACATGTAAACAATCTGCGAGGAAACATTTTGTAGCAAAAGTAGAGCACGAAAATGACATGCTAGACTACTCCATAATTACAAAAGGGGGCATGAATGGATAGAGCATAACCATATGTTCAAAACATCCTTACTGAAGTATCTCAAAATACGCATGGATCTCTCTGTAGCATCAAGTTTACATGGCATAAAAATAACAGCAGAATAGGGACTGAAATCAGCAACATCACGAAGCCTAGTTTGCATGCTTGTGCTAGTCACCATAGAGATCACAAAAATACATGAAATACACACCTGTAAAGATGGCATGGCATAGTTCAAACACATGTAGGGCTCAAGTTCATAAGATGCACACATCAATCATGGCAAAAATGACAAAAGCACACATTCTGTTAAGAAACAGGAACTAACATTATGAAGCACTATTGCATCAGAGATTAAGGCATCTAGATGACCTCAAATGAACATGGCCCAATGGATCAAAATGAAGAGCACATCCTAATGAACATTTTGATATATTATGCGCATGAAACGGAGCTACGAGGACGAAGTTATGATGCGATGAACATGGCTAAAAAATATGCAGACTTAGTAAAAAATGAGGTCAACCCTGGAACTGGATCTGGATCTGGCGCGAGGGTCGAGGCAGGCCGGAACCTCACCGGAGTTGGGGTCGGAGATAGCCGGAGAGGAGCTCGGGGAAGAGGACGGGGCCGGCCGGGGCGCGGAGGCGGCGGACGGGACGGCGGCGCCGATGCGAGGGGGCGCGCCGGCCGACGGCGGAGCTCGCGGCCGGTGGCGGCGGAGCCCGGCGGAGGGCGGCGGACGGCGGCGAAGCTCCTGTCCGGCGGCGGCGGGCGGCCGAGACGGCGGAGGAGCGCGGCGCGGGCGGCGCGCTCGGGCGCGGGGAGGCGGCGGCGGCTGGGCCCGCGGGCCGCTTGGCAGGCGGTCTACCGGTGTTATACCAAGGCGGCGGCGGCTGGGCCCGCGGGCCGCTTGACAGGCGGTCTACCGGTGTTATACCAAGGCCGCTTGGCAAGCCTTGGTCCATTCCGAGAACGTTTAACACCCGCACAAGAAAAGAGACAAGAGGGGTGCGCCGGTGCATGTGGGAGTGCCGGATTGCAAAACGGACAACGGGGAAAATGCTCGGATGCATGAGACGAACACGTATGCAAATGAGATGCACATGATGACATGATATGAGATGCATGACATGAACAAAATGAAAAACAAAAGACAAAACCCAACCACGGAGGGAATATCATAGCACGTAACCGAAAATGGCAAGAGTTGGAGTTACAAAGATGGAAAGTTACATCCGGGGTGTTACAAAGCCGCCAGCAGGTGGAGCAGCCACATGCGCGGGATGCCAGTGAGGGCCATGGGCAGCCTGTTAGCCATGACCCTGTCGTCGCCTCCGGCCTTGAGGACGGCTTCTTCATACGCTAGCAGGAAGGCCAGCGGATCGGCCGCACCGTCGTAGCACGGAGGCATGTCCGGCTTGAACTTGTTCGGCCACCGCACCTGTCGCAAGGTGGGGGTTAGGGCTCGGAGCCCCTTGATTCCCGCGCCGGCGTCGATAGCCGGAGCAGGAGGTGCGTTGGCCGCCATGAGGGCGGAGCGCGGTGCTGATGGAGAACGGGTCGACGGAAGGGAGAGCTCCGGCGCACCCCTACTTGGCGCGCCAAATGTTGGATGTGGGGTTCGGGCAAACCCTTAAGGTTCAAACTCTGGGGTGCGCACGAAGATCTTCCCCCTACCGATCTACGTCTGATCGCCTCGCGAGGATCTAGGCTAAACGATGAACAACACGAGGGACACAAGATTTATACTGGTTCGGGCCACCGTTGTGGTGTAGTACCCTACTCCAGTGAGTGGTGTGGTGGATTGCCTCACGGGCTGATGATGAACAGTACAAAGGACGAACAACCTCGCGCGAGGTGTTCTTGAGCTAGTGCGATGAACTGCTTGGGTGAGTTCAATCGCCTCTAGGTCTAGTGAGCACTCGATCCTCCCTCTCCCTCTGAGGTGGCTAGTCCTATTTATAGAGGCCCTGGTCCTCTTCCCAAATATTGAGCGGGAAGGGCGCCAACAATGGCCATTTTGAAGGGGAACATCTAGTACAAGTTATCCTGACTAAAGTTGGTCTTCGCCTACTAAAAGCACTGGCAATGACGCCGTCTTGGGCTCCACGGTGACCTCCATCCTGCCGCTCTGTTGGTCTTGTTCTCGTTGCACTAAAATGGCAACCTTTTCCTGATGCCTCGGTACTCCACGCCTGTGCTTGCCCCCTTTGAACCAAAGAGGAAACAAGGACACTGCGCAGGCCGACGCCCGCCTGGCGCCTGCCTGGTCTCGATCGTCACGGCTTGCATCACGAGCACCTCGCAAGGTATCATGCCTTGATCTCTCCGCCTCCTCGCAAGACTGCCTGGTGAGGCCATTCCTGAGGAAGTCGTGTGTCGTCCGCCCGGCGAGGCTTGGCCCCTCGCGAGGATCTTGAGTCTTGCGCTGATGAAGATGGGTCGTACTGGGCCGCCACTCGAGCCACGCGGTAGGCCGCAGGCAGGCAAGTCTGGGGACCCCCCGTTCCCAGAACACCGACAAAGGCGGAGAGGATCAGGTGTCCGGCACCACTTCCTGAAGGCTCGCCTAGTCCTGCAATAGCCAGGATGCTTAGTCGTGTGCTAAATCAAGTGCCCTTGGGGAAATACGAAGGGAAGAACAGAGAAGCAAACACTACAAAAAAAGGACACATCCGTGACATTTTGGGCCGAACAAAAAAAATTGTCATACATATGACACTTCTATGATGATAATTGTGACAAAACCCGGTATCATCATAGATGTGGTGGGCTCCTACTTCTATGACAAAAAATCATGATAGAAAATGGGCTTTTCATCCTGGGCGGGCCGGAGACGCAGTTGCATGACATTCTTTGGGCCGTCCATGATGGAAAAACCGTGGTAGAAGCGAGGGGAAGGAAAATTTCAGGGAGTTCCCGGTTACAGTGGGAGATCGGGGGCCGAGTGATGTGCGTTTCTCTTGTACACGTATGCGCGTGTGTGCGAGGCGTTGGCTCTAACTGAACCCGAGCGAGGCGTTGGGCTCTAACTGAACCCGAGTGATTGCACTGCAGGCTACGCGTTACTGAACCCGAGCGATCGATCTATGGCGGTTAACTGAACCTGATCAAGTGATTCCTTCGCTACTGCTGCTAACTGAAGCTGATCGATTGGATGA
>NC_041387.1:178087219-178104891 GCF_002162155.2 Triticum dicoccoides | reverse complement strand
AACAGGACCCCGTGGTGTGGAGGGCTGGATGGACAGTAGACGGTGGAGGGGTGCCCGTGGAGGGATGGTTGAACAGGACCCCGTGGTGTGGAGGGCTGGATGAACAGTAGATGGTGGGGGGGTGCCCGTGGAGGGGTGGTTGAACAGTAGCCGGTGGAGTAGCGCACGGTGTAGGCTGGATGAACATGAGCCCGTGGAGGCTGGAGGAGGTCAACGGTGGAGATGAACAGTACCCCGTGGAGTCCCGTTTTGCGGTTCGCCACACCCCTCCCGATGAACAGGACCCCCGTTTTGACCGTAGCGCTCCAACACAAGTCCATTTCGTCCATCTTGCAGTACGCCACACCCCTCCTGATCAACAGGACCCCCGTTTCGACTGTAGGAGGTCCGTTTCGTCCGTTTTGCGGTACGCCACACCCCTCCCGATCAACAGTACCCCCGTTTCGACCGTAGGAGGTCCGTTTCCTCCGTTTTGCGGTACGCCAGACCCCTCCCGATCAACAGGACCCCATTACGAACGTAGGAGGTCCGTTTCCTCCATTTTGCGGTACGCCAGGCCTCATTTCCATCACCCGTTCCGTCCAAGCCCTCCCGTTGAACATGACCACGCATTCCGTTCCGACCCAACCGGTTGGCTCCCACGCGTTCCGTTTCCTCCCGATGAACACGACGCATTCCGTTGCCTCCCGATGAACACGACGCATTCCGTTGCCTCCCCATGAAAACGACGCATTCCGTTGCCTCCCCATAAACACGATGACGATGTTGTTTCTCCGTTTCGACCCAGCCATGTACACGAGCCCTGTCCATACATATGCACGAGTAGGCGTTCGAGACCCCACCGATATGTACACATACATGGCCGTATTTTCTTTCTTGCACCCTGGCCGCTGTACATACGTGTACATGCTACGTGCGCGCCTCTACTATGACACGTGCACGCCTCTACTACGACACGTGCGCGCCTCTACATCGACCAGTATGTACGTACACGTTCGCGACCAGAATGACAATGCTACGTACGCTTCGACCAGGTGGGTCCCGACTGTCAGGCACTTCCTTGCCTACGAAGATGTAGCTGGTGGGTCCCAGCAGTCAGGGGGGTGAATCGTTTTTTTTTGCCCGGACGCACTTCTTTGCGTGCGAAGATGTAGCTGGTGGGTCCCAGCAGTTAGGGGGAAACATTTTTTTGCGAAATACGGTGGCCCGTCCGGTGGGTCCCCGCTGTCATGTGGAGGAATAATTATTTTCCGCGTAATAAGGAGGCACTTCCTTGCTGCAGCCGTGGACCCAGCTGTCAGCCTCTCCATGTACAGTCCATGTCCGATGGAAGCTGTTCCTTGACCACGTTGACCATGCCGCACCGAGAGCACCAGGGCGGTGGACGACGGCGAGGCCTATGAAGGGGACGACGCGGAGCCGGGGAAGAAGCGGCAGTGGATGCCCACGCATAGAGGAGTATGAGGGTTCACTCGTTCGGCTGCGGTGTGAGGCTGCCGTTGCCGCAGAATAACAGGGGGTGTGGGTGCGTAGAGGGATGGCCTGGCCAGCGGTGTGGGTAGTAGGGGTGGTGAGTCCTCCGCGGCATCACGGCCGGCCACGGGCGGCAGGAGCAGGCGGCATGACTGGCGCTGCTTGGGGCGGCTGGAGCAAGAAGACCAGAGGTTGAAGAAGCACTACGGCCGTTGGATGGACATCGTACAGTCACTGGAGCTAGAATGGTTCATATATTGACTAAAGTTGACAAAGGCTTCCGTCCCAGTCAACTTAGTACGCCCACAAGTCAGCCTCCCACCAAGGTGGGTCCCAGCTAGCAGGGGGTATTCATTTTTTCATGCGTAATAAGGAGGCACTTCCAATGGGTCCAAGCTGACAGCGGGGGGGAACGTTTTTTTCGCGAAATACGGTGGCCCGTCCTGTGGGTCCCAGCAGTCAGGGGAAAATGTTTTTTTTCGTCAAATACTGGTGGCCCGTCCGGTGGGTCCCTGCTGTTAGGTGGAGGAATAATTATTTTCCGCGTAATAAGGAGGCACTTCCTTGCGACTGCCGTGGACCCAGCTGTAAGCCTCTCCACGTAGAGTACTCTTCTGATGGAAGTTGGTCATTGACCACATTGGCCACGCCGCGCCGAGAGCACCACAGCGGTGGACGACGGCGAGGCCTAGGAAGGGGACGACGTGGAGCCGGGGAAGACATGGCAGTGGAAGCCTGCGCGGAGAGGAGTACGAGGGTTCACTAGTTCGGCTGCGGCGTGAGGCTGCCGTCGCCGCAGAATAACAGGGTGTGTGGGTGAGCAGAGGGATGCCCTGGCCAGCGGTGGGAGTAGTAGGGGGCGCTGAGGTCTGCGCGGTAGCACAGCCGGCCACGGGAGGCGGGAGCAGGCGGTCCAGCCGGCGATGCTTTGGCGGCTGGAGCAACAAGATCAGAGATTGAAGAAACATGACGGCCATTGGATTGACATCCAACGATTACGTCTGCTAGAATCGTTTGTTGACGTATATAATAACTAAAAAAATCTTGCATACGCGTCAACTAAACAGGCCCACAAGTCAGACCACTCCCTCTTTTTTTTAATAATTTATATATAGCTCATGGCAACTTCTTATGCAATTTATTTCAGCCATTTTTTTGGTTGGCTAGGGCCAATTTCGCATATTTCTGTGGGTTCCAAACTATTTTTAATATCGAAATGTCGAGCTAGATTTAAAGTACTTTGAAGATATATTTAAAGTAGGTTAATGCCCAGTGAAATAGGAATCTAAAAATGTGAAAAAATTCAGAAATTATAAAGTAATTGCCAATTTGTCATCCGTTTTTATATTTACAACCCATTTCATATTACTTTCAAGATTTGCAGGCGTCTTGAAAGAGTTCCAGCCCATCAGGGCGTAGAAAAATAAGTAGGCCTGGATTGGGTATTCTTCAGAAAAAATAAACTGGGCTCATTTTCACAAAGAAAAAATAGCTAGGCTGGTCACATGGTGAACATAAAATATAAGCCTTGGCTAGACGGGCCACAGCCCAGTTCAAACCCTGCTCCGTCTCAACAATACCAAAAAAATACTATTCGAGTAGCTACGTCCCAGGTGTCAACCGATCTTGTGCTGTTCTCTTGTCTATTGACTATATACGCTCACAATGTTGTGGGTCCCAGATGTCAGGAAAACACTAGGAGGAAGCATTTTATTTTTCCATATGCTGACGTGGTGGGCCCCTACTGTCGTCCTCTCCACGTACTTATGTCGATTCCTGTTGTTTGTTGACCATGTTGACAACGCGAGAGGGCGGCGCCGCGGCGAGTGCACCAAAGCGCGCGGAGGACGTCGGCGTTAACGATTTAGGAGATAGTGGGAGGCGGAAGCAGGCGGCCCTGCCGGCGCTGGTTTGGTTTTGGTGGCTAGAGGAAGACAGGACTGAAGAAACACGATAGATTGTAAAAGAAGCAGGAGTACTTAACAACCTTAACTGAAACCAGCAGGGGCACTTAACAACCAAAGCTGAAAGCAGTATGAGTATTTATACAGGTTCAATCGTACAAAGCACGCGTCGAACAGTGCTACTTTGCCTACAGTTAACCAAGGGTGAGGCCGCCAAGCCCCAGGACAAGGCCCAAGCGCCACCCCACGCATCCACAACCTTCAGGATATTCGCTTTAGAGCCATAGAAAAGCATGAACATAATCTTCTGTCCTATTCTCCAAGATGGACGGGCCTTCATTATTTGAGACCACCGATGAATATCTTTTCACCTCCAAGGGGAATTGAGTAGGTCGACATAAACATCATGTTGTGACCAAGCGCAAGTCTGACCCGACCATGGTCAGGCATCTTTATAGGAACAATAGAACTCGCCAGTTCCTATTTCAAGAAGATCACAGCTGTAAAACTATGTATAAGCAATAGTTTATGAACAACATATATAACAAAAAACAGCTCGTACCATAAGTTTCTCGACACAGTTGGACCTATTCAATGAGTGCAGCAGTGGCACACATATACCACGTGGCCTTCCACCATTGAAACGCCCCACAAGGACCTCAAGACGATCAATAAAGTGTAGGAACTTGTGGATGTCGATCCAGTCAACTTCAGTGCCATTAGTAACAGCCGAGTTATTACAGAGTAACAAACGAGCAGACTGCTTAACTCTGAAAAAACCTACGCGTGCCACCAATTATAAGAAAATATTAGTTAGAAGTAGCATCTTCGTGAGAGATTCGTTGCTACTTCTAAAGTTAAATTGTGATTAGTTAGACAGAATAGGTGGATTAAGAAGTAATCGAGGCAACAAGTAAGAACCGGATACAAAACTAACATGGATGAACAATTGGAACAACGTCGGGGTGGAAGATCACAGTGAAGATGAGACCAGGTTCTGCTATTTCCATCAACATTCGTGCGCCAACTTTCAGTCTGTAACACTTGAGAAAGTTTATCCAAGTTCGGCCATAAAAAAAGCAGTGATCTTCTTGGTTCATGAACCCAACTCGGAAGTAATATCCATGGCTTGTCTTCACTATGACCATTAAACTAGTGTATTCAGTTATGGCAAGGCCGAGCATCTTGAGTACATGTGTTCTGGCAGAGCAAATAACACACTACAGGAAAAATAATATGAGAACACAACATGTTCAAAAAAAAACCACCCTCCTGGATAGAAAAGAGGATTCTAGGAACATAATGTGCGTGTTTCAAAATGTTGTGTTAGGATGAGAAGGAACAAGTGTGGCATCTCGCCGAGGGCGCAGAAACCTGTAGGGTACTCGCACTTTGGGCACTGCAAATGAAACACAGTAGATTCAGTAGGAATAAAAATGCATCAACAGCGGTGGCTGCCATCCTAGGATTACCTGCAACCAAGGGACTTGGATTTATCGGGGATGGATGAAGAATTCGTACCTGGTTCTCCATGAGAAAACCATATGCAATCGCCGAGCGGGGGTTTTCTCTGAACAAGCAGACGAGGGAGAAGGGGATTCAGGCCCAGTGAAATATTGCCGCTTCGTCCGGCCAGCTTACTGCTAAAGCTGGAAAGGGGGGTTGTGATTTGACGGCTCATTGGGCATTACTGCGCGCTACGACCGGGGTGTGTCTACCGCGAACTTGTGCACTCTAATTTGTGCATATGGCACGTGGACGCCATTGCCGGTTGCCCCACATATCAGCGAAAGGAAGTAAAAAGACAGGAGTAACTAGTTACACAGAAATATATATTTTTGACAGAGAGATACTCCCTCTGTAAAGAAATATACAAATCTTTAATATCACAGGCTCACCTTGCCGAGAAATATAATCCCTCTGCAACGCACGGGCATTATGGGGGTTCAGCTTTTTTTATGGGGGTTCAGCTGCGAATATAATACTCAGATAGGCTCATGGTTCTGGACTTTGGGCCGCAGGACGACCCTGCATGTTTGGGGGCCCATGTGTTCTACCTCAGCGCTTTTCATATTGCAAGCGATTGGTACGGCGTTGGTTTTAGATGCTGTCGCAAGGCGAATACACAAAATTGAATAAAGCACAGCAGCTGTTGGAATGAAATCAAACGACAATTCCTAACCAGCAATCAGAGTTGCAATTCTATCAACGATATACCATGTGATAAATAATACTGCCGTACTACTTATACACACAGGATACTTGTTTCACCATGCCAGATTATTACATCAAAATCTCTCGGAGGATGGATCAGTTCGGCAGTTGCGTGCTGCTACTGAAAAATTTTCAAAGTTGATTTGGACCAGCTCTCCTTGCCGAGAAAGTTTGATTTTGACATCATCCCCTACCGCAAGATATGATTTAGATTTGAACCTTGAACATCCTTTAGCATCAATCATCATGCGACCATCCTTTGTACTTACGGTATATTGAGCAGGTTCATTCACACCAAGGCTGCACATGGTAAGAGAAACTTGACCGCGGTCGCCCAGATTGTTGAACGAATCCCTCGTTGCTCTAGGAATTCTCGGGTTGCAAACAAGAAGACATACCCAAATAGTTAGATCAACACAGTGAATCATGTGAAACAACATGGAAAGAAAAAAGAGCGAAGCACTTGGGCGAACAATGCTTACCAAGAAGGTGGACATGTCAGTTTTTGTAAGGACTTTGGTATATGAAGTGCAAACTGCAGCCCAGTCTGTTGCCGGTGCAACTGCATGGGCCGGAGCAGATGCAAGTGCAAGTGTTGGTGCAGGTGCCGAAGCCGCTGCTGCTGCCGAAGATGGTGCTCCTTGTAGAGATGGTGCCGGTGTCAGAGCAGGTGTCGGTGTCGATGCCCGATCCTCTGGTAGATTAGACTGATCCACTGACACGGTCGGTGCCCAATCCTCAGCTGGATCAGACTGAGTTGTTGCCGCTGTCAGTGCTCGAGCAACTGCCGGTGCTCGATCCGTTGCTAAAGGTGGTACCGATGTGCGAGACAGTGGCGATCGTGTGTGGTCTGATATGATCATCTTTCTAACTTGACTAGGATCCATGACCATGATCCAGTTTTTTTCTTCATTTCTTTTAAACACGAGAAGGACTAATTATGGCGTTTTTGTTAAACCAAACTGCAGTTCATCAGAGGGATTCAGCTTGTACTTAGACAACAGACTAATCCAATGTTTTACAGTAATATAAGTGATGGACAGTGCCTTCGTTACTGACATGACATAAGAAGTGAAACCTGCAAAAATAGCCATCGTAGAGCAAACCAAACAGTTTATTCTGTGACGAATGTCACATGGCAAAACCTGCATCGTAAAATTGCAAGAAAAGAAAGAAAACATGACATTAAATCAATAAGATTTAGACAGTAAATCAATAAGATTTACTTGATGTGACATGAGTGAATCCTTACCAGGAAATCACTATGTTGAAGTACTAAACAGAAGATTGATCGTCCAACTACGCGTGGCATGCAGGGGCCCCGCCTACTCCCACAAGCAGGACAGTCCAAAGGTCGTGACAAATCATATGGACCGAACATCCATGGGACTGGAAATCCTGGTGGGTGCGATAAACCCTACAATGCATACAGATATTGGAGTGTTACCATAATTGATAAACCGTCCTCACAAAAAATATGATTTGGATACTTCAAAATATACAGACTGAATTGAGTGGATAGACATTAACATAGACCGTTCTCAGGACTGACCACACACCAAAAGCGGCAGTACTAATAAACAATACAGGGTTCACAAACACAAATCAAGTACTGAACAATAGTACTTACTACAGACAAGCAAAGTTGCACTAACTAAACTCTGCAGACTATTTCTTGCCACCGACCTACGGGATGAACCTCGCATAACTGACTAGGCCATGGACTTCATGTGAGATGTCTACATGCACCATCACCATCTTGTCAACCTTGGAGAACCTAACAGAGTGGTCTTTCCACTCATAAACATGATGATGAAGACAGGCCGCATTAGATTTGTCGGGAAGCTTTACAAGAACCACACCCTTCGTAATCGAAGGCACGGCTAGGAAATTGTTGTGGTCAAGTACAGTCTCGAGAAAACGCCTGATAACAATGCTACAGGAAAATACTAGTTCAGGACACGTGGCGACAAGGACACAATAGCTGGATAGTTCAGCAGTAGAACTCATCATCAGGTCTTCCAGTTCACACGACATGACTTTGAGAACTTCATCTCCACCGCGGACCTGGTTCTAATTCAAACAGAAACCGTATTTTATTACTACCTCCGTTCAGAAATATAAGATGATTTTTGATATTATACTCCATATATGACTACATATACGCACAGAAATGAGTGAACAAAGACACTAGAACATGTCTTCAAAGGCATGAGAGCAGAGGGATTACATGCAATATCCATAACACAAGTTACTGAGGCAAGTATACCCTCTTAAAAGGTAGCATTTATGTTCATAAAGTACTCCCTCCGTCCCAAAATTCTTGTCTTAGATTTGTCTAGATACGGATGTATCAAGTCACATTTTAGTATTAGATACATCCGTATCTAGACAAATCTAAGACAAGAAATTTTGGACAGAGGGAGTAGTTGAAAGTAATCTATAAGAAATCAGTGTCAACCTCTCGCATGTTTTGGTCAAAAGAGGAATTTAGAACCGTCATTTGGCACACTAAAATCACATGCAAGATCACCCAGAAAGTTGTACTACCAGTACTAGTACTGCGTGTTAGATGAAAAAACACGATCAAGATCGAGAAAAAGATCGTCAACAAGAGACATTACCTGGACTTGCTTAATGAGGGATCCCGGAGAGGGGGGCTTGGACAGGGTGATGGCTTTGAGCTTATCTGCGGTAGTCTCGGCGGGGTGCTTGCGCTTCTTCGTACCATGAGTCTCGACGGTTTTGGCCAGAGCCATAGACATCACGTTGGCCGGTGCTCCAGCGTCCATCCAAGAGAGGAAGCTGAGAGAGAAGAGTGAAAGGAGGAACGAGATGAGGGAGAAGCGAAACGAGTGGGGGTTTTCTTCAAGAGAGGAAGCTGAGAGAGAAGATTGAAATGATGGTTGCTTTGTCCGTCCAACTTACTGCTGGAAAGGAGGGGTTTTTGTGATTTGACGGCTCATTGGGCATTACTGCGGCGGTTCGATCGGGGTAGTCTACTGCCACTCTACTATGGAGTAATTTAGTGAATGGCTGGTGGACCCGGGTGTTGGCTGTCCCACACGTCGATGAAAGTGAGTAATTTAGTGCATGGCTGGAGGAGGATCCGCATGGTAGAGCGTGTCCACTGTTTTTCTGAAGAAGAAAATGATTACAGCAAGTGTTTCCACTCTTACGACGGAGGAGTGCGAAACACGGCAGCAACTTGAACATACACAACGCTCCTACTACTAGGCATGTGCAGTGGTTCATACGTCAGTACTACACAATCTTGTTGCTAGTGTAGTAAGATATGACGATAACAAATGATGTTGTGCTCATGTCAACTACTCCTATATGTAACATAGTACCACTTTTTCGACTGTCCGGTCGAGAATGAATGATGAGATCAATGTTAACAGAACTAGGTCCACAGCGCACGGAGAGTACGGTGCTACAGTACTCCACGAAACATGAACCATATGAAGCACGAATAGTGTTAGGCAGGGTGTATGAAGGGTGCACGGGATGGGAGCAAAAGTTCCCTTCTCGACCCACTTTTGGGTGTTTGGCAGAGTGCATGAAGGGTGCATGAGTCCACACTAGTAGGTTGACAAAAATACATGAAGAGGAAACAACTATATTGAGATGAGAATGCAACCAAACACACCCACATGCTTTGTGCTACAGTGACTGATTTGCACCGTCTGAGTTTGATCCAACGGTCATGTTACGCCGAGACATGGACATGCCCATGCAGAGGGAGCCTAAACACCACCGAAGTCCCTCTGCTTCTCGAGGCGCACAACATTGGTGATGCAGGGTGCAACCGCCCGCAGAGCCCGCTCCCAGTCGACGGGAGCCAGCTCGTCAAAGACGACATCCAATCGCACGAATGGATTCCGGTGACGGAGCCCTGAAAGGATTCGCCCGGCAATGGCGACGGCAGTCCGCAACCCCTCCTTGTTTAGCTCAGCCCCCACCATCACGCGGAGACGGCTCAGCTCCTCGGAGATATAGGTGAAGAAGGAGACCAGGTCAGGAAGTCGCAGCTCGTGGAAGTCGACTGGGTGGTCGAACGGGTTTAGCCCGACGGCCGGCATCATCGCGCTGGCACGACGGTAGGCATCGCGCACCCGCAACATGTGCGTAGCAACTTGGTTCACCAAGTGGCTGAGGCAATCCTGGACCTCGTCATGATCGGCCCGCACGCGCTCCAGCCGGCTCCCCTGACGGCCTATCGTATCTCGCGCTTTCTGCAGCAACACCGCCGACGCCTCGAGCATCTTTGTGGTGGACGCCTGCCGCTTTTGAAGCTCCGTGAACTCCCGCACATAACGGAAGAGCATGCCACTCCTCTCCTCCTTGAGCTCACGGAGCTCCACGTTCTTGGCCCTGAGCTCCGCATCCTTGGCATGGAGCTCCTGTGTCAGGCACCTCACCCCAGACTCCATGATCTGCTACGCCGCCATGGCACCAGGTAGAAGCAACAGGGAGAGGAAGCAAAGGGGGCGAAACGGCTGAAAGGCAATGCAATCTACGGGAAGGCGGAGGGAGCCAGCCGAGGAGCGGGGAATCTTTTGGTTTTCACCAGGGTAAAACACCAGTCGACGACTTCTCACATCAGGGAGCAGTGGGTTTTTACAGGCGGAGTCATCGTCACTAATTGCTGCCGTGCCTGCTCCCGTCAATCAAAAAATTAAAAATCGTGCCGCGCCTGCTCCCGCCAATCAAAAAATTAAAAATCCTGCCGCACCCAAACACCAGAGGAACGTCGCGGTGGATATTTAAATTTACCTGCCGGCAAGTAGATAAAAAAGGGGTGAAAATACAAATGTGGCGGCGGCCTAGCTAATCGGTCAAACTAGCCCAACTAGCTAGCTACCGTGCTTCACTGATGTACTCGGCGGGAAAGGTGGTCTTTCGTGATTTGACGCATCATTTACTTGCTTTGGCGCTACGACCGAGGAGGACCCATAAAACGCGTGGTAGGGCGTCCCACGTCAGGAAGAATATATGCGTGCACCACCCGGGAGGACCCCGAAACCGCGCGGTAGGGTGTGCCACGTCTCGGCACGGAGGAAAAATGTGCGTGTAAAAATATACTGTATCAGACGTAGTACCTATGGTTTGACCTCGGGACCCAGCCAGTCGGTAGAAAACACCCCACTAGCCACACAGTTTCATCATGCAAACCTGGCACGGAGGATAGATGTGGTTAGCTCCGTCTCGACCAGCCACAATGTCTCTTGTTCTAGGCGATTCTTCTATTTTCCAAGATTTTTTTTAGTTGTAATAACACCACAGCAAGCTAGCGCCGCTCTTCGTGTGTGCCCGTGCAAAGGTTAGACGATGGAGAGAAGAGAGATTGAGATCGCAGACCTGGGACCCACCAGTAAGTGAGACAACGGTCATGCATGTGTTGACGAGGCACTCCCTCTACTCTACTCAACGCAAGTACTGTATAAAATCAAGTTATGGAACAAAGGCAACAACCGTTCGTTCTTTTAGGCTATCGACTTACGCTTTGTAGTCCAGGTTGCCAGTTCGAATCTTGTCTTTCAGATTTGTTAGTTTTAGGTCCAAATTTGATTAATGACAAGTGGGACCCCCGTGTGTTGTTCCGATATTTCAGTGTAGGATGGTTTTTTTGAACAAACACTTTGCGCGGTTACACAAGTAACTGCACGATTTACACGTATTTTGCAAGTTTACAAACAAAAATGACAGCGGCATAGAATATCACATCCACCCCGCAGCTTAGATACTATGGTGATACGAGTTTTTACACCGTTGGAAGTGAGATCCAATGGCTTGGGAGTAGTCTTTGTAATTATGCGCAATTTCCAAACTCTCCAAAGGTTTTTTTGCAAATAAGACATTCAGGCCTCGTGTGTGCCGCTGCATCTTCGATCCAATGACTCCCCGGTGCTCATATTAGGTGCTCCCCGTAGCTTAATTACCCGCTACGGTGATATGAGCATCTAGGTCGTATGATCAGTGATCAGATGGCACGTGCGTAGTACTTGTACTTTCTACGCATTTTCCAAACTCTATCAGCCGTATATTGCAAAAACATTCAAACCTCTTACTATGGGCCATTAGATCTCAGTGAACTCATATCACCATAGAATCTACGGTGCGGGAACACCTCATATTCTCCCGTGCGAGAAAACATAAGGTGATATCGCAGCTTGGATGCTATGGTGCTACGAGCTTGGAGGTTGTTTGATCTGAGATCCAATGGTATCTGAGCAGTGTTTGTGCTTGTAAGCAGTGGCCGAACTCTTTTGGGGCTTTTTTGCAAAAAACCATTCGAACCACCGAGGAGGTTTTGGGTCACAAATCCAACGGCTCTGAAGAGCTTGTATCACCAAAGCATCTAAGGTGTGGTAGCACATGATATTCTTACATACAGGAGAATATGATGTCCTCCTTCATCTTAGATATGGTACGGTGATACGAGCTTCGAGGTTGTTGGATATGGGATCCAAGGGCATCTGAGTAGTTTTTGTACAAATAGTGTGCAATTCTCAAACTCATCAAGGTTTCTTGCAAAAAAATTAGACACATCATGTGAACTGCTATATCTCAGATCTACAAGCTCCAAGCAACTCGTATCGGCATATAGCATCTAAGGTATGGGGGCACATGATATTCTCCCGGGGAGGAGAGGTGGGGGGTGCACAACCAATCGGTGGTTGGGAGGGTGGGGACAAATATAATCTAAACAACCCTAAACAGAGCTCCACAATTTTATCTAAGGTCGAGGGGTTGAACCCCGACAATCATAGCTCCTCCTAAACACAACATTTGCATGTACTATAGTACTAGACTTAATATTCATGTTTCAGTTTCATGTTCATTTTAAATATTGAACTGAGAACCATGGATGTCTTACATTTTACTCCCTTCATTCCTAAATATTAGTCTTTTTAGAGGTTTCAAATGGACTGGCACATACAGATGTATATAGACATATTTTAGAGTCTAGATTCACTCATTTTGCTCCGTATGTAATCACTTGTTGAACTCTCTAAAAGACTAATATTTAGGAATAGGAGGAGTATTTTTGAATTCGTGTCATACATGCATGGTTTGGAAAAATAGATGCACTATACTTATTGGATTGTTGTTGTGTTCGTGCGTGTCTCTCTCTCTCTCTCTCTCTCTCTCTTTCTGTGTGTGTGTGTGTGGTCATATGCTTGATACATACAAAGTTTTCTCACCTCCATATTGTTCATCTTTTAAATTTGAATTTGCATTGGAAAACTTACTAGGGATACCATGAAATGTGAAATCCACGTTGAGATCACTATATCACAAACTCACACTAATTCAACAACTCATCATAAATCAATTACCACGTTGAGATTAGTATTCGCAAGGAAAATACGGGTATTGCAATACACATAGATTTGTTCGGCAATTTAAAAGGTTCCTTTCGTATTCTCGAATGGTAGGACCCAACGGCGTACCATCCGGACCTTGGCTTGTGTTGATCCTACAAAAAAACTAGGCTCGTGTCCTTCGGTGGCGTGCGTGGTACGCACATTAGGCAACCCCAACCAGTCGAGCCTCAGCGTTTCAAGTCGAAATATCTGGCGACCAGAATTCCAGCCCTAGGAAATTCCCCTCATGTCCCCGGTCCATAATGACTACCGATGAACAACGGAGGGATGCTTTAGTAACTAGACAATGTTACCTACCATGCTGAGCATGGTTCAATTCCCTCGGTCGCCGCTCGTCAAGGTCACCCGTCAACTGCATTGCCTAGTACTACTACTACTACACCAGGATGAGCACAGAATTGAGCCCGTTTGTTCGTGCCTAGTACTTGCGTTAATATATCAGGCAATGCACTGGTACGGAGGGATTATCCTTTTACTCTGCATATATAACTTGTCTAAAGTCTAACTAAGCAAAACGTTTGACCAAATCCTTTCTTAAGAAATACAACAGGACAGATGTACGGCTTGAAAATTCATTGCATGATGCAGGTTATGATATTGTTTCGAATCCTGGATCTTAAATTTCAGAAAATCCAAAAGTGAGCATAAATTCTTGAAACTGAGCATGGTAACGTGATATGGCACAAATATTACTTCGTAAGTTTTTTCTTCAATTCGAGACGAGCTGCTTATGACAAGTTGCACAAGTGAAGAGCCAAGGTATTTTGCCACAAAGACCTGTCACGTTAAGGCGAACGCTTTCACTATTGAAATCGCGGTCGTTTACGTGCCGCCACGAGTCCCCGCTTCTCATCGGCAGGTGCCGTCCCAACAAGCGTGTGAGTCGATGGGAGGCGTGCGAGCAGACCGCTGCACCAGCTGTCAGGGAGGCGTGCGAGCAGACCGCTGTGCAGACTCATCGGGAGGCGAGCCCTTTGACCAGGCTCCGCCGCCCACCGTCGTCCCAACTGCTCCCACTTTTAATGTCGCCGATGCCATAGTTTAAAATCAACCCCGCACTACCTGGTATCGCTACAATCTTCTCTCTTCCTCTCTGATTCTCCTGTCGTCTACCTCCAACCAGCCTGACCTAAACGTACGCCATGCCGCATCACGATGGTCTGCCCTTAGTGTTCCAGTTTCCTGAGGAAGACACCCAGCCGGAGTCTCAAGAACATAAGGCGCTTTGGGACGAGCTTGAACTGGCCTTGCGGGAAGACGTCGCGCCTGTCCCCGCTCCCGTTCTGGCTCCCGTCGACCCGACTGCGCTAGCGCCCATCCCTGTGGCATTGATGGGCTGGGAGCCACACATTGTCGCCGAGCTTGATGCCACAGGGTTCCACAAGGTCCCCGCCAACTTTCACGCGCTCGTGCACCTGCCAGCGCATGCACCTGCGTGTGCACTGACGCGCACGCCCGTGCCGGTGCCCATGCACCTGCCAGCGCATGCGCCTGCGCGTGCACTGACGTGCGCGCCCGTGCTGGTGCCCGTTCACACGAATGTCTCCGCTGCGCTGTTGACAACGCCTGTCCCCACGCGGGTGCCAGTGCCCCCTCAGCGGCATGGATGGCTGCCGTCGACTGCTTCCTTACACCAACGCCAGTTGCCTCCTCCCGCCAGTTGACTCGCTCCGAAGTCCAGAACTTTTTGGCCTTCCTTGAAGCTAGGCCAACGTCTAGGAGTACGCCAACAACGGCGCAAGACGCCGCCGTCGCCGTTGGTCAGTGGCCCGACGACACACAGAGCACGGTAGAGGAGCCGCTTCCCACTGCGAGACGCCCCCGCCGCCGCCATGTAATCTAAATTTACCATGAAAAACGTTTGGATTGTCATGCTTAAAATCCGAATGTTTATCATTTCCGTTTATTTTATATCGATCATCGTATAATTTAAAGTCGGAGTCAGACTGAACGAAATCTATGGTTTGATCGATTGAATGTTCTGTTAGAGCCATATCAAATTAAATATAAAACGTCATCAAGCCACATGTATTCCTTGTCATCCAATGACCTAGACTGCTTCAATGTCAAGTGCTCAACACGTTTAGCGTGCAGTTAATTTCATGCCAAAAATAGTGATAATCACATAATAACACGCAAATAATATCCTAGTACTTAAAATCTGCATGCACTTAATATACTTCCAAATTAACGTGCACTGACTAGTGCTGCTAGTATGTGAAACTAGTGCCGTGACTTGTGAACGCGTCCAGATATGATCAAAGACAACATCGCTCATGAGTTCTTCGTGTTTGCCCGTGCGTCTAAACGCAGAAGGGGAGGAGAGAGAGAGAGCACACATGGAACCCAACAGTAAGTGAAGGCGAATAGTACTAAAAATAATATTACATGTTATCCATTAATTAGGTTGTGGTAATATAAAAACATTATGTGAACAAAGGGGGGTACAACAAACATTGATGTTCTACGGATGTTGCCTATCGACATGCGGCTTGAAGGCCCGGTCGCATGCTCGATCCTCGTCCTTTATTTTTTAATTTGTACATGGGTCCAAATTTGTTTCATGACATGTGGGACCCTTGGTGTGTAGTTCGTAGCACTTTAATTTGTGGGTCGAAATTTGTTCCATTCCAAGTCGACTATTGCTGTGTAGTTTTGTAGCTTATTTATAATAATTAAAGAGAACAACATAGTTTTTTCAATAATACCATGGTGCTACGTTGAAGGCGAGAAAGGATGTGCGAGAGAGCGATGACCGAGCCAGAGGGAAATCAACTAGGGGGGTTGCGTGGGTTGCAATGGTGATTGGAGTAGTTGTGGGCTGAATGCTACGAAAATATAATCTAAACCGACCGGAATAAATGCCTACACAAATTAATCCAAGGTTGGAGTGCCCCTCGCAATGTAAATAGCTCCGTCTTTGCGAGGTATGGAGAGGTAGTAGCTTCAATGCGTGGAAGATACGGTGTGAGAAAGTGAGGTCAATCGAGAGACATGTAGATAGAGAGACAAAGTGAGTGTGGTCCGACATTCGTTGAAATATATATATATATATATATGCTCTGGAGAGATATTGTCCGATTGAGCTTTTGGCAAGGGTGAGGGTTGTAAGATGGAGCTTGAGAGATGATCCACTCACAGACGTGTAGATATATTTTGTGTGTGGGAGGAAGCAAGGTCAACCGATCACATAGGGTCGTCGTGCGATCGAGAGAGTGAGACGGGTTGGAGAGAGTGACCTAGATAGACAATGTGCGTGAGAGAGTATACAATGTGAATAGGTCGAATTGGGCTCAAACATGGTGATATATCATTTTTGTTCAAGAAAGAGCGAGGTCAATCGAGACAAACAAAGAGAGAGAGAGAGAGAGAGAGAGATTGAGTGACCATGGCCCACCATGAGGTCGAAAGAGTGGCGGCGGCTTGGATGGACTAACCTAGATAGACAATCTGCGTGAGAGAGTATAGAGTGTGTCGATCAAGGCCCGAACAGGGAGATATATCATTTGTGTGTGAAGGAAAACGAGGTTAAACAAGACTCAGATAAAGAGAGCGAGATTGAGTGAGTGTGGCCCGCCGTGCGGAAGAAAGAGTGAGACAGTCTCGAGGGAGTGACCTAGCTATACAACGTGCGTGCATGCACACGAGAGGTTGAGGGGGGGGCTAGATAGGCAATGCATGTATTTAGCGCGAGAGGGTGAGAGGAGAGGGGGGATAGAGAGAGAGAGAGCTCAGCATGGGGTGCAATGGCAGGTGTGTGAGGTAAATACATTTGGTAACAGAGTGGAAAAAGGGGTTGTGTAGTTGAGAGACTTAGAGATCGGAACATGGAGAGAAAGAATGAACATGTGTTGGAAACCGATAGCTTCCTAAGGTGGTTAGGAGAGGAAGATTGACCGATACAAGAAGTATGTTGTGTTTGTACGTGGGGGGGGGGGCTAAAAACAACATTTGAATGTACATAGTACGAGACTTAATATCTATTTTTCAATTTGGTGTACATTGTAAGATTTGAACCGAGGACCATGAATACGGGTAATTATTTCGAATTCGTGCCATACTAAGTTTCGAAAAGTTGACATTGACTCAATTTGTTGTGCTTTTTTGTAGGTCATATGTTTGAATCCATCCAGAAGTTTTCTCACTACCATGGTGTTCATCATATACATATGAATTTGTATTAAAAAAGTAGCATGCATACAGTGAAATGTGAAATCCACGTTAGAATTGGAGATCGCTACGTGACACACACTCTAATTCAAATAACTAATTATGTGACACACCCTCTAATCCATGTTAGCGTGGATACCATTTCAAATTTTTTTCAAATAACTCCTCATTAATCAATTTATAGTACTCCCTCTGTTCACTTTCATAAGACCTTGAAGACATTTCAGATAATATGCAAAATAGTTCATTTTAAGTTGTCTGAAACGACTTACAAAAGTGAACGGTGGGAGTATCTCGTTTCGAATGACTAATTATTGCAAGGAAAACACGGGCATGGTAATACATACAAATTCGTTTGCAAATGAAAGAAGATTCGTTTGCATTCTCAAATGTAGGCGCACCAGGCAGACCAGGGTCGTGTCGGGGTGGACGCTGCTTTGGTGCCTTAAAGGCACCTGCCTTTGGGTCATTGACATGTGGGCCATCCACATGTTGGGCCCACATGTCATGGACACAA
>NC_041387.1:178063884-178087094 GCF_002162155.2 Triticum dicoccoides | reverse complement strand
ACGATGTCAAAATAAGTTCGCGCTTCCACGTTTTGGATTGAAATATCTGGCGGCCCCAATTCCAGCCCTCCAAAATCTATCTGCTCCACCGTCCCCTTCCGCGCCCAAATTGCTCAAATCCCTAATTCGCCGCCAACCCAAGCAAAGTTTGAATCGCTCCTCATCTCGTATCTTTCCCCACCTCTGTGCCGGACGACGACAACGAAGACGACAGTCGCGCTTCACCACCGCACCGGAGCTACCTCATCTAGGCCCTCGTCCACCGCACCGGGTGGTCCACCGACCACGTCGGCCACCGCAACCGACGTGCCTCACAGACACCGAGTTCCGCCGCATCAGGAGCGCTTCACCGACACCATCTCCCAGCTCACCGGGGCTACTTTACCAAGCACATCGTCGCACCTCCGCCCCCCGAGGCCGTTGGGGCTTCACCAATGGTCTCGTCCACCGCATCGTAGCGCTCCGCTGCCACTCAAGATCTGCATCCGTGCGCGGCCAGCCAACGCCAGTGCATCACCCTCAACAGGTCTGAAGTGACCCACACTCTAGCTAGGCGAGCATGTCCAAACGCCGGCCCGAACTACGTATCCACACATCACTCCCTTGTGCACTGTTCCGACGATGTTTGGATATCCTTTCACTACTCTCTTAGCTTACACGCCTATGCAACTCTGACTTTAACTCTTATTTCTTCTGGAGATATCATCTAAAACAAGCAAATCCATTTTTTAGCGAAGCATGACGGCACTACGGGATCTGGTACACTTCCTGCACACCCGTATAACCTTGTAAGTATCTGTCCTCCGGTACAACATCAAGGTCGATTCCACTTATTTGATCAACCATTCGTCGTGTCAAAAATGCAGAGGGAGATGCAAGGAGCACAAGGCCTGCACATCCAAGCAAGTGGTAACATGGACTTGTACATGGAACATCCCAAGCGCAAGCAGAGCTGCAGTGAGCCTGTACAACGAGCTAGCGTAAGTCCCTGCATTTCATTTAATTTGTACTGGCATTCGTGTATAATTTGTGTGCAGTGGCGGATCCACGAATTCAAGTTACTAGGGGCAAACATTTAACTTAAAAAATATGAAGGCACTTGCACTCCGGAAATCAACATAACTTGAGAAATGTGAAGCTACATGCACTTTGAAAACCAGCTAATGATACAAAGTACTTCAGATTATAAACACTAAATGACGCAAGCACCAAAAAACACAAAATGCATCATGGTGTACAAGGACTACAAACATGGTCTGTACTTGCTTGAATTATGCATTCTCTGGCTGAAAATATCAAAGTGTAACTGCACCTATAACCAGTGCGCAAAGTGCATATCAATATATCTATCCTGCACAAGTATGCCAATAGTTTCAAACAACAGATTAGAAAGTATTTATGCTATGTTGTCATGATACGAGGACTTTCTGGTAGATGGCCTTGACGTTTCCTCAAGCTATGAAACTGCACTATAATTTGCTTGTCATCAATGCCTGCAAATATCTGTCTCTCTCAACATAGTAGATCATCATTAGACACTAAATCCTTCAATGAGCTTGCAAAATGCTTGCATTAGATCCCTCATTAGACACTATATGTTCATCCCTAGGAGCATGTAAAATGTTTGCATCAAATCCTTCATTAGCAGTCTGTTCATTAGACACTTCAGGCTCAAGAACAACATGATCTTGTATGTTTGCACCAGAAACTTGATTAGATACATCAGATTCAGTCAGTTCAGTATTGATTGGGGGAGTTATAAAATAAGTAGAAATTAGTTTCATTTTCTCATCCCTACATACAAGCAGTTTTACAACACCGTCAGGTTTAACTATTGGCCAGAAATTGAAGAGTTGAATTAGATATAATCAGGGATGTGATGTACCTGCTCGTTGCGCATGCTACTCTTGCAAGCTGCGACTGTCCGTTTGCGCAAGCTTGATGTCATGTTCATGCTTCCGCTGCTGCCTCCCACGCAGGCTACACCTAGGGTTGGATCTTTATCTTCTTGTCCTTCCGTTCGCTTGGAGCCCGGCGACCGCCCTCCAACGACGGCACGAGGAAGTGCTGTGTCGGTCTGTCCAGCGGCGGCTAGGTTGGGAGCGAACCAGACTGGAGGCTGGAGCGAATGAATTGGGGTTTTTCCTGCTATCGATCGATATGGGAGGCGCTCGTTTGGGCTGCGAGCCTGCTATAGGGCCTGCCTTGCACTTATGTTATTGGCCCATCCAAATTGAAACATTTTTCTTCATTTTTTACATTGCATGCTCGTACCTTGGGACGAACAAAACTAGCGTGGGCCAACCTGGACGACTCAAACCAGGTTCACACTTTCCAGCCACCTCAGGCGGCCGCCCATACCAGCCCCGATGGTGGCATCACCCCTTTTTGCGTGTATGATTGGATAGTGAAAAATATTCCAGTGGCGCTTTTGATTTACCCACAGAATGGTTGAATTGCTTGTTTCTATGAACTGAGTTCGCCAATAATGTGAAGGATGCCAGTCTTTTCATCCTGTTGTAGATTGCTTAGATCTTGATATGCCAAAAGTAATCGCATGAAATATACAGTAAAAGCCAGTGTGATGTGTGTGGCTCCACTAGTCTGGCTACACGTCCTCATATAACATATCAAGGACGCACCATCTTACCAGATTAACCATTCGACTTACCAATGCAGTGTGGGAAGAAAGAAGTATTGGGACTGTGTATCCAAGCAATTGATGCCATGGACTCCTTCGTACAACCTTGTAAGCGAAAAACAAGTTGCAGTGTGCCTGTACAAAGAACTAGCGTATTCAGTTACCTGCTTCTTGAAATTTTAGTTAGCCACTTATTGCAAAATTGTTCAATTACATTGCTTCGCTTAATTTAGTTTGCTACTGATTACATAATGCCATAGCCTGTTAACCATATTGTAGACTGCGCCTATCTATGTGTTTGATACTTACTGTTAAGAATTACTTGTTTGCCTTAACTTAAATATCTACTTGTTTGTTTAACTGCTTTGCTGCTGCAACAGCGGGTTACAATGATGTTAATAACTACTTTTCAGCATCCAATTGAAACTCTTTAATTCCTTGTTTGTTTAACTGGTTTGCTGTTATAACTCCCAGTTGAGATGTTTTGCTAACTTCAACTTTTCTGAATCCAATCGGAATTTTAATGGCAAAACAGGTTAGCCCAAGATCAAAGAGCGAGGTCCCCATGGACGTTGCATCATTCCACAGCAGTGGCACTGGCCCAATCGTGCATTATGAATTGCCAACTGCTGATGCTCTAGAGGCTAAACTAATGGTAGAAAGAGATTCTGCTTCTGCACTTAGAGATGAAGTTGACATGTTGAGTAAGCAAATAGCACAATCACAAGCAGTACTCAAGACAAGCATTAAATAATTGGTGGATTTCAAAACGAAGGAAGCTGAGACTGACCAGATTGTTAAGGTCCTGAAGGAAAAAAGGAAATTAAATTCCTACTTGGTAAATCATAGGTGAAATGTTCTTTCCATAGTTGAATAACCTTTGTATTGTCTGTTCATGTAATCAATCAAACCATTTGTTTTAGAGATCATGTAATAATTGTTTTTTTTGTTTTTTGGTTTGTAATTTTATTTGAGCACAAGTCTGTATTAATTGATAAGACTCGGAGACATTTCATTTCGATTGCTGTGCCAGACCTACAAATATGCCAATCGGGCTAAATGTGCATTCAGCAATAGTAGTAGTATAGATGGACCATAAGTGGCACGCATCGGAAAGGGCCAAGATGCTAGCTAGAAAAAGGATGTTGTTGTAGCCAAAAAAAAGTGCAGCGGCCTGGCTTATGTATGTTAGTTGATATTATTGATCCATATACTCTATAAGTGTTTATATGTGTGTTAGTTCTGTACATTCTTGGTTGATTGACTCGGTATTTGAATCTTGATACATCGCTTGTGTACATATCTAAATGGGAGTACACATTATGTTGCGTGTGACATTTGAGTTGGACATGAAGTGTTCCAAATATTCGAATTCACCTTAAACTGGATTCTAGCTTCTGAATTTGAGTATCGGCATTTGTAAACCATATTCATATATGATAGTGGAATACATCTTTGTCGTCCTTTTGAAGATATATAAAAACACATAGAATGATTTATAAAGATTCATATAGGAATACAAAATGGATTCGAATTTAGTTGCCAGGGTAAACATGGATGCTTATAGTCCCAAAATTCGAAAGAAGCAGCAAAATGTCCACTCCCACGTCGGCTACCCGAAGCCAAGTCTTTGGGAGATGGAAATTACTGTCTACCCATTACACGGACAATCCATCGGCCCGATTTCCACTGCTCTAAATAGGGGTAGGTTAGTAACTTCAATTAGATGTGACATGACCGCCTTTGAGCCCATTCCGACACGGTGGGCATCAAACATGGGCGGCAAAACACATTTGATTCAAGCTCGTCCGAAAGACCTCTATTTCTCCCTCCATTCCCCATTCATACACGGTGGGCGGCAAAACAAACTCGACTCGGCCGAAATTGATGTAGGTAAATATTTTCAATAGGGGCAGGTTTGTAACTTCACTCAGACGTGACACAACTGCCCTACTTGTCAGCCCCGTTCATACACCGTGGGCGCCAACCATGGGCGCCAACCACCCTCTCCTCGCCCGAAATTGCTCTGGGCAAATATTGGCAAGATGCGAGATTACCGTCCTATCCCCAACCAACGAGATGTCCAAATTTTAAATGGGGGCTAAGTTCGTAACTTTCCCATATTTCAGACAGGCGCGTCCCAAAAACATGGTTCCCCGTACCTCTCCCTCCATTTTCCCATTCATACACCATCTGCACTAGAACACCCCATCCCCACACCAGCCTCTGTCCGCCACCCCATCCATCGCCGCCGTCCTCTATCACATCCATCGCCACCGTCCTCCACCATGTTGGAGCGCCTACAAAGACCATGTCGTCCACTGCTAGAGATGGACGTTTCTCATCCACGGCGACGGACCAATAGCCTTGCATCGCGTCCTCTTGCTTCATCGGCGCCGTCGTCCTCTTTGTCGGGGCCACTCACACGACCTTCTTTTCCACCGCAACGGGACTTATCCCCCGATGCACCCGTCAACCGTCGCAGATCTGCTTCAACGCCACTGACAGATATCGCACCCCCGATGCCTACACGGCGCTGCAAGAGAGGTGGTACTTCATATCTCCTCAACTTTTTGATCTCAACCAGAAAATAGATCTTAACTTGGTTACTCTACTTTCTTTTCAGCTCTTAGAATTTAGTTCTTATTTCGAAGCAAACAATGGATGCTAAATATCATTTCTCCAGTTTGCAGCTTCAAATCTGCCATGGCACAACCATAATACGGTTTAATTGATCATGCTTAGGGTTAATAATTGATCATGTTGGTTCCGTGGTGGTTTCTTTAATAGAAATCGGAGGGGAAACCCTCTTTTGCTAAAAAAATATGCTTAGTGTTTCCCCCTTTTATGATCACTATACGATCAGAATACGTACTTCGTGTCATAATAACACTGCTCCACCCATCAAGCTAAACAAGCTTAGTTGTTCAAATACGAATATGATATTACTGAAACAGAGTTGTTTAATTGGTCAGCTAAATGTTCCTAAATTAGTTTCGAAAATGCATGTTCACCGCTCGGGTGTGTATCTCTACAGGATGCCCACGGTGGGCCGGCCCACACTGGGATTTTGGGTCATCCCAGGCCCCGATTCCCCTCTGTTCTACTGCGCGCTTCTGATCTCTACTCGCCCCCAGCCCCCTGCCTTGCCGGCGACTTGCCGTCCCCGGACGGCATGACTCTAGGAGGAGACGCCGGACTAACAGGAGGCTAGGAGCCGCTCGCCCAACAGCGTCACCGCTGCACGGGCGCACCGCCGTGCCTACCTTCCCAGTCCGTTCAGGGCTCAGGCATGCAGCACCCACCAAGCCAACCTGATTTATCCTGAGATACGTCCTCAACACTCAGCAGCCACTCCTCATCACCCATTTTCTAATTGATTCATTACCCATTAGGCAGGACTGTCATTAGGGTTTGTTGTGTGCTCAGTGCTACCTACACTTAATGGTTCAGATGTATTTCGGAAATCTTTAGTACCTCTAAAGTTCACAGGGTTTTCAAAATTCCGGCCCTCGGAACAGACACTAGTCATTTTGATTGTTGGTCGTAGTGACATTGACCCAGATTACTACCGCAAGCCAGGTTTGTTGACAATTTTACTTATCTTTCTTACTCATTCGATACAATATCCAATTATTCACGTCGAGTAGTTGCAAACAATAAGTGCTAGACAAACTTCTTAATTCGGATTTTGGAGGTCTCTTACTGCAGTTACAATTCTGCATACTTGTCCTAGTAAGCTCACAAGTAAATGATTGATTCACTACATCTGTGCTTGCCTTATCATATTTGTTGTCAATTTTTGTTTATTCAAATACGAATTTCATATGATTCTAATGTTCCTACTTTAGTTTTGAAATGTGTGCCTGCCTGTTATAGAGACATAAGGGGTTTGTATTTCTGTGTGTGGTCTGGTCAGCACGGTTGGGGGGTGAACTTTTCATATGCAGGGGTTTATAGGGAGACACTCTTCGAGTTGAATCCGCAATGCATTCCATAGATAATCTGACTACTTTTTATGTTTTCATGAATCTCAGATTCTGAACAGCATCATAATGATTATGAGCTTGCGCGCATGAAAAGAATAAAGCAGAACAATGCCATGGTTGTCAAACTTGGCATTAAGGGACTAAAATCAAGTCTGGGTGCAATTCAATGCAAACTCTCTCCGCCTACAGATTCATGCTCAGAATATGATCCTAACAGTGATTCTGAGCTAGAGGGAGACCTAAGTCAATGTAGCTCCCTAGTGGAGGAGTCAGAGGAAGATGCCCTATCTTATTCACCCATCAAGGTACTTGCTCTAACTTTCCAAGGTTACATTGCTCGCACATATCTTCCAACTAATGCTTTGCATTGCTTCTACTTTGTTGAACCGCCATTAGCTTAGTTTACACATCGTGTATGTGAATACTCCCTGCCTATCCATTTTTCAGTACATATTCCATCTGTCATCATACCATATTTATCCATTCAAATATTGTTCTTTTGTATAAGATGTTCAAAAGGAAGGGGGTGATTGCTGATCATGGAGGAGCACAAGCAAAGTATTTGGAAAAGGTAGTGGCACCTGATAAATCAAATAGCACATTAGGTTGCAATATCACCTCACCCACAAAACACCCCAACTCTAGCAGACTCTAGCCCTACTACACTGGTTATTTCTGATGCCCCAACTCAGCAGACCCCAACTACAGCAAACAGTATGATTATGCCAGTTGACATAGCACCAGCTGTACGATGCAAAAACCCCATTCCAGCAAAGAGTACACCAAATCCAGTTGCCAAATCCCTTTTTGAACCAGAGAGAGCCCCAATTGCAGCAAATAGGACCCCTATTACATTTCTTCCCAGTTTAGAAGACGAAGCTTATGTTGTTGTCAGGAACTTTGTGTGCATCTTTCCTTCATGGAAAGATTATACCGCATACACAGAACAATTTCCAATCTTCCTCCGCAACTTACGCGTAAGTAATGTACTAATGTTATTCATGGTCATTACTGCATATGTTTCTGCTAACAGAAGACATAAGATTTCATTCATTTAAATAGGCGAGGAGCAAACTGGATTGATAACGAGCAAGGGTTGGTTGCGCTTTTCAAGCACTCGTTGATGAAGTATCGTTCCTACCTGAGGCAAGCGCACTTGAATGGCAAGCCTCTGAATGAAATTTCTGTAAAGTCTCCAGTGCTACATTTATCTGACGGTGACTAGAATAATCTTGTTACACATTGGTCTCGGCTGCAGCGTAAGGTACTGTCTATGATATCACATCACAATTTGAACTACATTTATGCATTTGCCTTAATGTCTCACTTGTACGAAAATTATTATCAGAAGAAAATTCGTTCTCAAGGGACCACAGAATCTCGCAACTATACTGCACACTGCATTGCTCTTGTGAGTACCTCTTGCCTTGTATGACCATACTTACTTTCATAGTTGTTTGATTATGTAGCATAACTACACATGTTAGCCTCATAATTGTACATTTGGTGGGCATTATAAGATCCCTATGGACTCTTACATAAATTTAGAATCAACCCAATGATTTTGAAGAGGTTTAGCTCTGCAGTCCTCTTGTAAGGATTGAACATGGTCTATCACTGTACTTACATTAGCAGCTACTCCCTCCGTCCCATAATATAAGAACGTTTTGTACAGTACACCAGTGTTCAAAACACTCTTGTATTATGGGAAGAGGGATTGGTTCATTTTGTAGCATTCTGCATCTTATCTCCCTCGCCCACCATTTACTAAAAAAGATCGGATCTATATTTAATCTTACCAACAAGTAGAATACACAGACAATGCCAGTGCAGAAGTGTAGCCCATTGCTCTTGTCAGTACATTTTGTCCTGTAACGCTTGTACTTCCAGGGATTGGTAGTTGATTATGTAGCATCAATCTACATCTTATCTTCATTATCCTCTTTCCCTTCTAGTATTATCATATGTATAATTACTCTCTACAAAATGTAGAGTACAGGAAATGCTTATGAAGAAGATTTTGTGCTAAAATTCTTGATTTATCCTTCCCTTGACATGGAGAAGGGCATTATAAAGCCGGTGTTAACTGTTAATGCAAGTCAGTCCTTCTAAAGCCTTTATCCTCAACTGCTGTTTAATTTGCTCATACTCCCTATTGTTTACTGCTGTTTAGTTTGTTGTTTCTACCAAAATGCATGTTCGCAAGAACCGTAAGTTCTAAGTTTTACTTGTAAAACCAAATTCCTTATTCATACCATGCACATTACTTAATACCCCCTATATGTATGCTTGTTTTTTTATCTATAACCCAGTGTGTGGTGAAGCAGCCCATGTTTGCACCTTGTCATCTCCTGTTTTATCTTACTGATGTGGCTGATGATATGAACAACATGCCATGCACATTATCCAAAATAGATACAATGATTTTCGTTGCCCTTCATATATGCTTGTTATGTTGACATGGTAATCCAGTAGTGTGGTGAAGCTCCCCGCATTATGAATAATGCCAAATTATGCTATTGATATTTTGAACTTACTCTTTATTTTCTAATTTGAAATTGGATGGAATTGATAGCACAGTTATCATCTTTGTTTATACACGTGCAAAACCTGTCATCTCTTTGCTTTGTTTCAGGGTGATATGCCTGATGGCATGCACCAGTCTGCTGAAGGCTGTGAGACAAACCCAACATATATTGCAGAAAAGAAGGCAAAACATCTTGAAGATAGCGAGACAACCCCAATGTCTTGTCTTGATGCAGTGTTCAAGTTACTTGAGACTAACAATCAGACAAGCTCACAGAATTCGTTGTCTGAATCAGTTCGACTTCTTCAGTCCCAAGTTCTAACAGAAGGGCATTCTGCAACTCAACTTCGACTTGATGTCCTATCTCTAAGAAAGATTGCGGAGAACACCAATGAGAACCTCATCGCTAAACAGCTACACCTGGAAGTTCTGACCGACATGATAGGCCGGTCTCATAGCCTTGCTCAGCAGCTTGCGCAGCAGTTCCCCCGCAAGGCTAAGCTTTCTTGAACTGTCTTGGAAGTGGTCTCGGTTCAGTATTATTTTGTTACGCTGCAATGGTGCCCAGTTTTTGTAATCTGCTTCTTCGTTGCGCTTTATGATCACTGGTGGCGAACTTCAATGCCCAGTGGATGTAATATACCTTAAATCCTTATTGTATAGTGTAGGTTTATTCTTAGGTACTATGCCGTAATTTCTTTATTGTATAGAGTAGGTTTGTTCTTAATTCCTACTAGTTACTGCCATCATTCGCTATTTGAAAAAAAATCAGATGTAGTCGACCGGGACGAAACATTCGACTCTAACGGGCCTGGTTTTTAGCGGGCCACAATTGGGCCGGCCTGTGTCTTTCTTGGGCCTGAATGATTGGGGGATTCACACATTGCGCCAGGCCCAAACTTACACCGGCCTTTTGTGGACCCAGAGCTTAGTTTGGCCTAGGTAGTGTTGGGCCATTAACAGGCTGAATACTGTACTGGCCTGTTACGGCCGAGATGAAACCACGGGCCTTTAGCAGGCCAAAATGCATGTTGGGCCTCAATTTTCACTAGTCGTCGACGGGCCTTCAGCGGGCCGAAATGTAGACCGGGACTTTTTGGGCCCAGTTATCTCACGGGCCGTTACCAGGCCGAAACATATCTCGGGCCTTAGTTGGCCCACTGATATCATGGGCCTTTAAGAGGCCGAAAGCTTAGTACAGGCATCAATGGGCCGAATTACGCGACAGGCCTTTAACAGTCCCAAAGTCACGTTGGGCTTAACTATTGCCACCTTTAGCACGGGCCATTAGTGGGCCCGTTGTCCCGTCAGACCATATATGGCCCATGGGCAACACGGGCCATTCCCAGGTCGAAAGTCACACCGGGCTAAAATGGGCCCATGTCTACATCAGGCCTTTAACAGGCCGAAAGTCACTGGGCTGTAGTTGGGCCCAAATATTCGGCGAACAATTAATGGGCCAGATCTGGCTTCGGGCCACAAATGGGCCTAAATATTGGACGAACAATTAATGGGCCAGATCTGGCTTCAAGGCATAAATGGGCCCAGATATTGGGCGAACAATTAACGGGCCAGATCTGGCTTCGGGCCGTAAATGGGCCCTTATTAAGCAGGTCGTTATTGGGCTGGCCCACTAGTACCTGATTAAGTACTATGGGCCTTTGGCTTGGCCGGCCTTTTTAACCTATATGGGCCTCTGTTGGGCCCAGCCACGTGTCGACGTATCATAGGCATGTCTCCTCCAATGGACGGGCGACATCTAGCCCACTGACGAGCTGACAGGTGTTCCCTTCGGCCAATCAGAATTTCACACGTGGAAATTTCCCATTGGTCAGGGCTGTTAACGGGTTATCGGATCCAAAATCCGACCCGATAGCTTAACGGTGTTCCGTTACGGTGGATGCCACGTGTCGGTCACCCTTGACGAAAGCACTTCTGTGACACGTGATTTATCGTCATGGAAGTGGACACTTCCGTGATGATAATTTTGGTAATGTCATGGAACACTTCTACGACAGCACAGGTATGACTATCTTAATTCTGTCATAAAATCATCATGGATGTACATGCATGACAAAAAACTCGACCTACTATGACAAACACGTATCATCACGGAAGTGTATTTTTTCTATAGTGAGAGCTTCACACATTGCACACCCAAACTAGGGGAATTACTATTTCCATGAAGGAGGATAGTCGGGGAGGGGAATCTAAGGTCTCCTTCCCCTGCGGGAAGAAGAGGGCCGCCTCCGAAGACTTGGAGATGGAGGTGCCTAGACAAGGGAAGAAAACTTCACCAGGGGGCCCTGCCCCGGAGGGCGTCCTCACCGTGCCATGCCCGCAAACGGGCCAGCCCACCGCCGAGCTGTAAGTTAATCGTAAATACAAAGCTACTGCTTCCTCCTCCGAGAACAATAACCAAGATCCATTCTTTGCAGTCCGGCTAGTAGCTCTTCTCGACAGAGTTCGTCTTTGGGGGATCTTCTTCCGGAGATGATGGAGAGTGAAACCCCACCTGCCTCTCTGCCTCATGGGGCAGGCGACCCCGAGGTGTCGTCACGGAGGAGTCTAGATTCGCTGAGGCCAGAAGCTAATACTTCGGCCACCCTGAGCCCGGAGAATTCGGCTTCGACGGGGGGTAATAAGAAGGGTCCAACACAGTTCGGCGACCGGCCGGACACGCTGAAGGGCCTTCTGGAGCAAGCTGCTCTCTCGGAGGATCACCGTTCATTAATGGGCATGGTGCTTGAGAAGATTTCATCTGCCACAAGCGGGTTGAATGAAGCTTTTGCGAGCCTACTCAAAGGCTTTGAGGTACATAATGAAATAGGTAATTTTTTCGTTGTATCACACGCGCTAGGTGTGCTCCGTATAGATAGTAGCCCCTAAGACTCTGGTTGCCATCCCTAGGAGGCAAATGGAGGATCACACTCTTAATAATGATCGCACTGCATTCATGTGCAGGTGGCTAAGGGTCTGGCGGTAGACCGGACCGCTGACTTCACCGAACTGAGGTGACAGATTGAAGTTGTGGACGCCGACATCACGCTTGTGAACGAGCGGCTTAATGAGTCACAGGGTATGTGCTCTATTTTCCTTATTTGTTATAGGAAATATTAAGAGGAGCATAATGTTTAATGTGATATGCTTCGGCTGCAGGCGGAGCTGCTGCTGTGGAGGCCCTGAGGGCGGAGCTTGCCCTAGCCAAGGAACAAGCCCGGGCTAGCAATGCGGCTGCCCTAAAGGCGGCCGAAGTTCTGAGAGCCGAACAGGCTGCTCATCGCTGAAGCAAAGATAAAATAGCCGAGATGGCTGTGGAGATGAGACACGCCGCCGGCCGGTATGAGCTCCTTAAAAAGGAGAATCAGGCGAAGTCGGCTGACCTGAAGAAGGCCCTTGATGCGGCCAAGGAGACGCGTTCCAAAATTAGGGATGCGCGGGAGGAGCTTCGACAAGTGGGAGAAGTCGTTGCTGGAAGCCCCTATTTGTTGCGGATGAAGTTCTTAGATCCAAAGTACGCTCCTCTGGATCGGCGCTGGAGTGCTGCAGACGCGTATGCGGATCTGGCAAAAAGTACAGTTGATGCGACCAAGTTTTTCGAGGATCAAAAAGATAGTGAAGTAGAAAGGCTGTTTTGGTCGCAATTCAGTGCTCCAACGCGTCCGTTGCCATTGAGTGGAAGGATGGCCGCTGTGGCCGAGCTCCATAGGTTGTCCGGTCTTGCAATGAGCTCTGTAATAGACCATCTATGGCCAAAGGGACCGAAGCCGAACAGTTATTTTGGTTTAGTGCAACAATTCCTTGGCACCGTATCACGAATCGATGCCATGAAGAGGTCGGCGTGCATAGAGGGTGCGCGGATGGCTTTTGCTTGTGTTAAAACATATTGGGCAGATATGGAGGCCACCATCATTGCAACCCAGAATCCGGCGGGAAGCCAGGATCCAGCCAAGCACTATTTCGAGCAGGTAACAGAAGGTGCTCGTTTAATGGAGACTCAGTGCTCGAAGAGTGTCATGTTCGAGTGACAAATTGTTACGTTGTAAAAACAATTGTATTTTAATTATAGAGGCTATGTTTATACTTTCGCCCAAAAGTGTTATTATGCCTCCTGTGCGGCCGTTTAATGTATATATAACCTGAAAGTTAGCAGTCGTTGGCTTCAGCCCCCACGCATACAATGCGGGGGGTGTTCACAAAAATGTGTGTAATCACACTTGATCCAACATCTTGGTCCATTAAGGAGGTGATCGCACCTCGAACTAGGCAACCAGACTATAAAGCTTTAACACTCTCACTTAGCCATAGGAGTTTGACAGTGGGGCTACTATGTAGCCCCTGGTACCTTCGCGTGCGTCCGGATACGGGCGCGTGTGTACATGACCGGGAAATGGCCTTTCGTTAATGCGGAGGAATCCTAAAGATTTCAATGAGTCCTTGAGTGGTTGACCAGTCTCTCGCTATATCATGACAGTCAGTTTTCGGCCTTCTCTACTGAGGTGCTCATCCGGAATAACCAGGGCACAATCATAGTAGTTCTCCTTTGGCCGCCTTAGCCGATAGAAGCGGAATGTAAGGCAGCAAACCCAGGAGTCGGGCAAACCCAACATTTAACCAAAGACATGATTCAGAGCTGATGCATATAAGGCCAAACTCGCGACGCCAAACACTCCCGAAGGTATTCAGACTTTATAACATATACTGGGCTGAGTAGCGCCCTTGATCATGAAACATGTATTTCCAGGTACGTGTTGTAGTCTGTCGTGGTGAAATGCCAATAACACCAGTATCCCATGTGGGTGTATTGAGTATCCATGGGATGTCAAGCAACAAGATACAATAAAGAAGGTTTACACAGGGGCTTAATCTAAAGAGAAACTGTTGAGCGGGGCCCTGCTGCACGTCTGCGCCTTTGTCTCCGTTGTGCCGTGTCCTGGTAGGGTGTCGCACAAATGGTGTCTGTAAAAAGGAAAACTCATGTAAAAGAGTATAGCATAAGCGTGCGAAGAGTTGGTTATTATCAATGGATAGTAGAAGTGTAAGGCATTAGCATGTTAATAAGGTCAAGCCAAAAGGTGGGATTTATTGCATGTTTGCAGCCCCTGATGCCCTCTATGGGATTACGTGTATAGCATCCAGCTCAGGTTTATCTGGGCTATTACCGACGGTGGTGTGCTGGACTCGTCTAACCGTGTCCATGGTCTTAACGACCGATCATGCGTTCTGATAGGAAAGGCCGCTTAGTGTCTGGCTACTAGAGCCGCCGCATACTCTTGCGCACGTAAGGAACGCTCTATATTTCCGCTAACAGTGATGACGTCACGTGGACCGGGCATCTTGAGTTTAAGGTAGGCGTAGTGCGGTACTGCATTGAAGCGAGCGAAGGCCGTTCTTCCGAGCAATGCATGATAACCACTTCGGAGGGGAACGATGGTGGAGAGTAATTCTTCGCTTCTGAAGTTGTCTGGAGAATCGAATGTCACCTCTAATACGAGGGAGCCCCTGCAGCGGGCCTCAACGCCTGGTATCACCCCTTTAAAGGTGGTGTTACTTTGGCTGATTCTGGATGGGTCTATCCCCATCTTGCGGACAGTGTCCTGATATATTAGATTGAGACTACTTCCGTCGTCGATGAGGACACGAGTGAGATGGTCTCCATTGATTATTGGGTCGAGCACCAAGGCAGCCGATCCTCCGTGCCGGATACTAGTCGGTTGGTCCCTGTGATCAAAGGTGATCGGGTAGGCCGACCAAGGGTTGAGTTTGGGGGCGATGGGCTCTACAGCGTATGCGTCTCTGAGCGCACGTTTGCGCCTTCTCTTTGGTATGTGAGTCGCGTAGATCATGTTTACTGTTTTTACCTCTGGTGGGAATTTTTTTGATCCCACAGTGTTCGGCTAGCGAGGCTCATCCTCGTCTTCACTTGGTGTTTCCCTTCCCTTGTGTTCGGCATTTAACTTGCCGGCCTACTTGAAGACCCAGCATTCTCTGTGAGTGTGGTTCGCAGGTTTTTCGGGGGTGCCATGAATTTGGCACAATATGTCCAAGACTTTGTTCAGGCTGGATGGTCCCTCTTTGCTGCCTTTAAATGGCTTCTTTTGTTGACCAGGTCGAGAGCCCCTGAATCCGGCGTTGACCGCCTATTGTCCGGACTTTTTTCCTTGTTTTGACGCTTGTTTTTATTGCGCCGTGGCTTCCCGTTGCCATCCCTAATTTCGGATGTGCCCGGGTCGCTGGTGCCTCTACGGGCCAACCACCTGTCTTCACCTGCGCAGAAGCGGGTCATAAGGCTTGTTAAGGCTGACATTGTTCTCGGCTTTTCTTGGCCGAGGTGTCTGGCGAGCCACTCGTCTCGGATACTGTGCTTGAAGGCCGCTAGGGCTTCGGCATCCGGACAATCGACAATTTCATTCTTCTTAGTGAGAAATATGTTCCAAAGCTTACGGGCGGACTCTCCGGGCTATTGAATTAAGTGACTTAAATCGTCAGCGTCCGGGGGTCGAACATAGGTCCCTTGAAAATTGGCCCTGAAAGCGTCCTCAAGTTCTTCCCAACTTTCGATTGAATTTTCGGGGAGGCTCTTCAACCAGTGCCGAGCTGGTCCCTTCAACTCGAGGGGAAGGTATTTGATGGCGTGGAGGTTGTCCCCACGAGCCATGTGGATATGAAGGATAAATTCCTCAATCCAGACCCCGGGGTCTGTCGTTCCGTCGTATGCGTCTATGTTCACAGGTTTGAATCCCTATGGACATTCGTGATCCAGTACCTCTTCGGTGAAGCACAGAGGGTGCGCAGCCCCTCTGTATCTGGACATCTTATGGCATGCTATCGACTGTTGTCGTGTCCGGTGTTGATTTCGAACTGGTATTCGATCAGTCTGATCGTTTTGGTGACCATAAGCCTGCGCCGGAGCATGTCCTCTCGATCCATAGATGGACCTGGTCGCGCCGGCCTTTTTTTCTAGGAGCTCACATAAATCGTGTGCGGCGTCAGTAGCTACTCTATGGCGGTCATGAAGTGGTTGGTCCGGCCTACTTGCCGTATTGTTCTTCGGTGGAATGGCCTCATCGTCGAATTCTGGCAGCAGCTTGCGCTTTGGGTAGCTCTTTGTGTGGCTATCGTCGCCATATTTTTCTTTAGTGTATAGCACTTTATTCCATCTGCGGTTGAGCATTTCCTGTGTGGCCTTAAGCCTTTGCTTCAGCTTCTTTAGGCTTCTCGCAGTGGCGATAAGCCTTCTGTGGAGGTTATTTCGTTCCAAATGTTTTTCCGAGATGATGAATGCATCTTCATCCGGACTGTACTCTTCTCCGGAGGCAGGTTGATGAGTTCGGCCCTCGGGATCGCTGTGATCGGGCGTCTGCTCTGGGTTGTGTTCTGCGTGACCTGGCTCATCCTGCTCCATCGCTAGGTCCATATGGTCGTTGTTGCCTTTGGAGTTGACTGGGTGTCGATTTTTCCAGCATTGTTATCGCTATTTTTACTGTGGCTGGACTTAGAGCGGCGTCTATGCCGTCGTTTTGGCTTTTGTCCCGGGGTTTTATCCTCCGTTGTGTCCTTTTTATCGCCATTGTCCTCCTTAGGCGTATCCACCATGTATATATCATATGATGAGGTGGCAGTCCAGTGCACCATGGGCAGTGATTCCAAATCGTCCCCTGTGCCAATGTCCATACCGTCGGTGTCGTCGGAGTCGAAGTCAAGCATGTCTTTTACGTCATCTACAGTGGCTATTAAGTGGGTGGTGGGTGGGTGGAGATTTTCTTCGTCGTCCGAAGCCCCCTCTAGCCGGACATAGTTCGGCCAAGAGTCCTCTGACATGGAGAGAGACCTTAAAGAGTTTAGCATGTCGCCGAAGGGTGGGTGCTAAAAGATATCCGCAACGGTGAACTCCATTACCGGAGCCCAATCGGGTTCAATGGGCCCGGGTGCGTACGGTCTGGAACCTACACCCGGACACAAGTCCGGGGGTCTGGTGACACAGACTTCCTTAGAGGTGGGGTCTGTGTTCGGCTCTACCGCTGATGAGTATGCAGCCTCCGGGGCGGGGTCCATCCACCCGTCCTCGAATGACGCGATCTGCCCCGGATTTAGGTCCAGAGCTACAGCAGGTGCGATATCCCGATATTGTCTGACAGCAGGTCCAAGCCGTGCTCGTTGTGATTGTTCGGCGTCCCTGGCGTAGGCCTGAATCCGTCAAAGATCAAGTCTCCGCGGATATCGGCCCTGTAGTTCAAGTTTCCGAACCTGACCTGATGGCCAGGGGCGTAGCTATCGATCTGCTCCAGATGGCCAAGTGAATTGGCCTCCAGTGCGAAGCCGCCGAACACGAAGATCTGTCCGGGGAGAAAAGCCTTACCCTGGACCGCGTTGTTGTTGATGATTGAAGGAGCCATCGAGCCTTGCAGCGACGACATAGAGGAACTCTCAATGAAAGCACCAATGTCGGTGTCAAAACCGATGGATCTCGGGTAGGGGGTCCCGAACTGTGCGTCTAAGGCTAATGGTAACAGGAGGCAGGGGACACGATGTTTTACCCAGGTTCGGGCCCTCTCGATGGAGGTAATACCCTACTTCCTTCTTGATTGATCTTGATGATATGAGTATTACAAGAGTTGATCTACCACGAGATCGTAGAGGCTAAACCCTAGAAGCTAGCCTATGATTATGATTGTTGTTGTCCTACGGACTAAACCCTCTGGTTTATATAGACACCGGAGGAGGCTAGGGTTATACAGAGTCGGTTACAAAGAAGGAGATCTAACATCCGGATCGCCAAGCTTGGCTTCCACGCAAAGGAGAGTCCCATCCGGACAGGCACGAAGTCTTGAGTCTTGTATCTTCACGGTCCAACAGTCCGGCCAAAGTATCTAGTCCAGCTGTCCGGATACCCCCTTATCCAGGATTCCCTCACCAGCCACTCTGGGTACCGCACTTCTCTGATGACCCCCGTGGCTTGTAGCTTACGAGTTTCTTGGATGATGAAGGCCTGCTTCTAGGTGGACTGTCAGCGAGCCTTCTGGTTCACCGGCCGCACATTTGGGCATACCCTCAGATGGTGCTGGATTATCCCCCTTGGGACCCCGGCCAAGTGTTTAGGTTCTCAGGCGAATACATCCTTGTTGGCTCACAAAAAGTTGATCAATGCCTCCTCTTGGTCCTGAGGAAGGCCAACCCCTATGGTGAAGGTGGCGCTGGCCGTCCCATCCTTGCAGACTGGCACTTGCTTCGTCTCAGCTCGGTCTTGGGACAACAACTGCTTCTTCCTGGAAAGTGCTGCTTCTGGGGCCTCCTGGTCCTTCTTCTCACCGGGTAGTCCAACCGCGGCCGCCTTGAAGGCGAGCTTGAGGGCCTGCAACACGCCTTTGGTGTCACCTGCCACCGTGAGGAAACTATTGCTGCCAGGCATCTTCATGAGGTTGTACGCGGGGTGGGTTGCACCCATAAACTGGGCCAAGGCTGGGTATCCCAGAATAGCATTGTATGGCAGGTCGATCTTGGCGATGTCGAAGTCAATGAGCTCGGTGCGGTAGTTTTCACGGGTCCCGAAGGTGACAGGGAGACGGATCTGCCCCAGGGGCCTGGTGGAGCCGTCGACGACCCCGGAGAAAGGCTTGGAGGGGCGGACCCGGCTGGGCGGCACGTGGAGCAGGCCGAACGCCTCTTGGGAGAGCACATTGAGGCCGGCTCTGCCGTCGATGAGGGTCCTGGTGATCGCCACGTGGCAGACGGTGGGGGTGCAGAGCATCGGGAGCGTGCCTGCTCCTGTCGTGGTGGCGGGGTGATCTCTGGGCCAAAGGCGAGGTCAGCTTGGGGTGCCGCCCAGCCCGGGGGAGCCCCCGAGCCCACCTAAGTATTGCCTGCCCGCCGGTAGAACTGCTTGATGTGGTGGTCGGACGGTGGCGCTTACGAGCCACCTAGGAGAGCTGCGACGACCGGGGACGTCGGCGCTGCGTAGTGGGTGAGGAAGAGGTCGCGTTGCTCCTCCCAAGAGGCCACAGAAGACGCCGACAGGTTGAGCAACCAGGCACGCGGTGCGCCCGCGAGGGCCATGGGGAACCAGTTGGCCTTCACTTTGTCGTCTCCGCCAGCCGCCCAAACTGCATCCTCATATGCCTGAAGAAAGCAGGCTGGATCTGCCACACCGTCGTGGCGCGGCAGCATCTCCGGTCGGAACTTGGGCAGCCACTACTCCTGCCGCAGGGAGAGGGTGAAGTAGTGCAGCCCCGGCGCTTCTCCGGGAATGCGCGTCGACGGGGCTGACGGAGGAGCGCCCGCCATGGGGGTTAGTGGCATGATCTAGAGGTCGGGGAAGGAGATTCCGATGCACCCCTACCCGGTGCACCAAATGTCGGATTTAGGGGTCTAGCAACCCTTGAGAGGTTCGAAATCTGGGGTGTGTGCGGAGATCTCAACCTGCCCAACCTGCGTACTCGCGATCCTCCCTAGCCTAGCGCGTTGAGCTCACAGAGACACAAGGACATAGAGATTTATACTGGTTTGGGCCACCGTTGTGGTGTAATACCCTAATCCAATGTGGTGTGGTGGATTGCCTCAAGGGGCTCTGGATGAACTAGTACAAAGGATGAACAAGCCTTAGGAGGTGAGGTGTTCTTGAGCTGGTGTGGTGCTCTACTTGTTCTGGTTTTCGGTCCCCCTCTATGGAGGTGGCTAAGTCCTATATATAGTGGCCTTGGTCCTCTTCCCAAATATGAGCGGGAAGGGATTCCACAACGGCGGGATTTGAAAGGGGACAAGCAGCACAGTCTATCCTGAAAAAAGTAGTCTTTGCCTACGAAAAGCCTCTAGCCGTGACGCTGCGGTGGGCTCGGTGATGACCTTCGTCCTGCCGTCCTGGCGGTCTTGGCCTTGTTGCACCAGAATGGAAACCTTTAATTGATTCCTCGGGACTCCGCGCCTGTGGCTTGCCTCCCCTGCACCAAAGAGGAAACCTGTGCTCTACACCCGCCTGGCGCTCGTCTGGCGCCCGCCTAGCCTTGGTCCCCCTCAAGTGAGCTGGTGAGGTGGTGAGGGTGGAATGGATTCGATCCCCCTCCTATGGTGGTGGCTAGGTCCTATTTATAGTGGCCTTGGTCCTCTTCCCAAATGTAGGCGGAAAGGGATCCCACAACGGCCA
The DNA here is from genome assembly GCF_002162155.2 of Triticum dicoccoides. Classification (NCBI taxonomy): domain Eukaryota; kingdom Viridiplantae; phylum Streptophyta; class Magnoliopsida; order Poales; family Poaceae; genus Triticum; species Triticum dicoccoides. The sequence continues at coordinate 178,066,800 of NC_041387.1, read as the reverse complement.
AATTTGAAGGGAGACAACATGTACATCCTATCCCGACTAATGTGGTATTTGCCTGCAAAAGCCTCTGGTCGTGACGCTGCAGTGGGCTCGGCGATGACCTCCGTCCTGCCATCTTGGCGGTCTTGGTCTTGTTGCACCAGAATGGAAACCTTTGGTTGATTCCTCGAGATCCTATGAGGGAATCCTGGATAAGGGGGTATCCGGACAGCCGGACTATATACTTTGGTCGGACTGTTGGACTGAGAAGATACAAGACTCAAGACTTCGTCCTGTGTCCGGACGGGACTCTCCTTTGCATGGAAGACAAGCTTGGCGATCCGTATGTTAGATCTCCTTCTTTGTAACCGACTCTGTATAACCCTAGCCTCCTCCGGTGTCTATATAAACTGGAGGGTTTAGTCCGTAGAACAACAATCATAATCATAGGCTAGCTTCTAGGGTTTAGCTTCTACGATCTCGTGGTAGATCAACTCTTGTAATACTCATATCATCAAGATCAATCAAGCAGGAAGTAGGGTATTACCTCCATCGAGAGGGACCGAACCTGGGTAAAACATCGTGTCCCCTGCCTCGTGTTACCATCAGCCTTAGACGCACAGTTCAGGACCCCCTACCCGAGATCCGCCGGTTTTGACACCGACATTGGTGCTTTCATTGAGAGTTCCTATGTGTCATCGCTGCAAGGCTCGATGGCTCCTTCAATCATCAACAACAACGCGGTCCAGGGTGAGACTTTTCTCCCTGTACAGATCTTCGTGTTCGGTGGCTTCGCACTACGGGCCAATTCGCTTGGCCATCTGGAGCAGATCGACAGCTACGCCCCTGGCCATCAGGTCAGGTTCGGAAACTTGAACTACACGACCGATATCTGCGGAGACCTGATCTTCGATGGATTCGGGCCTATGCCAGGAGTGCCGAACAGTCACGACAAGCATGGTTTAGACCTGTTGTCAGACATTATTCGGGATATCGCGCCTGCAATAGCTCCGGACCTAAATCCAGGGCAGATCGCGTCGTCCGAGGACGGGTGGATGGACCCCGCCCCGGAGGCCGCGTACTCATCGGCGGTAGAGCCGAACTTAGACTCCACCCCCAAGGAAGCCTGTGTCACCGGACCCCCGGACTTATGTCCGGCTGTAGGTTCCAGACCGCGCGCACCCGAGCCCACAAATTCCGGTTGGGCTCCGGTAATGGAGTTCACCGCTGCGGACATCTTTCAGTACTCGCCCTTCGGCGACATGCTGAATTCATTAAGATCTCTCTCTTTGTCAGGAGACTCTTGGTTGAACTATGGCCAGCTCGAGTGGGAAGCAGGCGACGAGGAAATTCGTTGCCCACCCACCACCCACTTCATTGCCACTGTCGACGATTTGACCGACGTGCTTGACTTTGACTCCGAAGACATTGATGGTCTAGACGACGATGCAGGAAAAGAACAGGAACCACCGCCCACAGGGCGCTGGACAACCACCTCCCCGTATGATATATATATGGTGGACACTCCCAAAGAAACCAATGGCGATGAGGCAATAGAGGATAACCCGTCAAGGAAGAAATCAAAACATGGGCGTCATCGGCGCCGCTCCAAGCCCCGCCACAACAATACCGGCACAGGAGACAAAAACAATCCGGATGGTGCCGAAGACGAATACAATCCTGATCAGCCTGCCTTTGAGTAGGCCGGACAGGAAGACGGGCAGGTTAGCCCAGATGAACAGGCGACGGACGGATACTTGGAGGAGGCCAACTACAAGCCCCCCTCCGCAGACAAGGTGAGCCTCGGCAACGATGAATTCGGCATACCTGAGGATCCAGTAGAGCAGGAGCGCTTCAAGCGCCGGCTTATGGCCACTGCAAGAAGCCTGGAAAAGAAGCAGCAGCAGCTCCAAGCTGATCAAGATCTACTCACAGACAGATGGACTGAGGTCCTGGCAGCCGAGGAATACGGACTCGAGCGCCCCACCAAAGGGTACCCAAAACACAAGTTGCTAGCTCAACTTTAGGAGGAGGTCCCAAAGCCCACGCCCCGGCACCAATACATCATGGTCTGGGGCAATACATAGGAAATGCGAGGCAGCATCCATAAACCTCGATGCAACAGACATAAGCGTCACAAAATAATGATGACGCCCAAGACACGGCAGTCGATGCCGGATTCCGCGGCTCCCAGTCCGGTCAGCGGAAAGAGAACAATACAGGCCCATCTGGCCCGGGCAGCATACTCGACCAACCATGTCAAATTCATGGTACCCCTGGAATGGCAGCCAATCATACCAATAGAGAATGCCGGATCTTCAAAACAAACCGGCCGTTCGCGGGCCGGAAACAATAAAAAGGGGTCTCAAAGCTATGAATACAACGAGGAGCCCATACCATCAAACATTATGAGGTAAAAGAAAAATTCTCCGCAAACCAATAGGGGAACGAATGTGTACTCCTCGGGATGCCGACTCAACAATACAAGTCACCCCACGATACAAAAATACGGCCGATCATCTTCGATCACACAGACCGTCCAACCAATTTCAACCATGGCAATTCAATTGCACTTACCATCGACCCAATAGTTGGTGGGTTCCACCTCACACGAGCCCCTATTGGCATAAACAGCAGCCCAAACTTGCTGTGCCAGGACACAGTGCACCAGGTAGGTATTGATCGCTCGAGGATCAAACCCACTAAAAACATCTTCTCAAAGATGTCATTCCAGGTGTAAAGGCCAAGTTTTATAGGCCCACCACCCTGGAGGTTGTCTTCAGATCGCCAAACAAACACCATACCAAAGAGTAAGTCTTCGGCATTGTTCCCTTATACAGTAACTATTATATACTACTGGGACGAACCGCGTTGGCTAGATTCAACGCGGTACCACACCATGCCAAACCCACGTGACATAGTCACAATTATGGGCAAGGC
>NC_041387.1:177975553-178063660 GCF_002162155.2 Triticum dicoccoides | reverse complement strand
GGAAAGTATACCGTCACTAAGGTAGCAAGTTGTGCCTTTCTATCGAACCTCGATTCGACAGCCAACCCCCCGGACACCAACAAAGGAGTCTGAGATACATTACGGCATGATAGCCCGGCTCGACCAGGCTCCAATCAAGCACTCCGGCATAAGCTGGGGAAGGGCCCCGCGGTTCAACCACCCTATGACACGCAAATGCCTCTAAGCATTTTTCTTTATAGGCTCACTTTTGCGCAAAACAGAACTGGCGACATGGAATCAGCTCAGATGCATAAAGAGGGAATACACAAGTATTCCCCAAGAAGACAGTCCGGATACACTTCGGATCCGCACACAGCTTCCTCCCGTCCGGTCGCAACAGGTTCCGCCAGCATACCTCCTTTCATAGCATAAACCGTACTCATACCCATAGACGTGTCACTCCACTACAACATGTAGAACTATATGACACTTACCGGCCGTCATTCCTCATTGGCGCCTTTTTCATCATAACGACACCCGCACATAGTGTCATGCCCCACTATGCCAGGGGCTTCATTGTACCCATAATATGGCAACAAAGTCCGGCCACCTTCTCGATCGCTTGGCACCCCGAACTTATAGCACTATATGCATCAGCTCTGAATCTTGTCTTGGGTCATTAGTTGGGTTTGCCCGACTCCCATGTTTTGGTACCTTACGTTCCGCTCCATCGGCTAAGGTAGCGCTGGGAGAACTACTGTGATTGTGTCCCGGTTCTTCCGGACAAGCACCTCAGTAGAGAAAGCCGAAAACTTACAGTCATGATACGGTGAGAGCTGGTCGGCTGTTCAAGAGGTTGTAAAATCTTTAAGGATTTATTCTGCATAATGCCATAACAAATGCAGAGTGCGATGGATCGGTCTTCCGATCAGGTGCTGTTAGAGCCCCTCGTACGGTCTTCCGAACACCAGAGGCTGCGCCTACCATACTCGAATTCCTATGGCTAAGCGAGAGTGATAAAGCCCTATAGTCTGATTGCATGGTTCGCTATGATGAACACCTCCTTCAAGGACCCAAAAATGGGATAAAGAGTGTTTAGGTATGTCCCAAACACCCCCGTACTTTTTACATGGGGGCAGAAGCCGACGACTGGCCAACTCTCAAGATTCATATATATCAAACGGCCGCACAGGAAGAAAATAATTCATATAACAGGCAATAAATAATAACAGTGCCAGTGTTCCACATTACAAAGGACAGCATGACTGTCTTCAGGGAAATATAATGTATTTGGTACATTGCTCCACCACAAGGTGGGCTCCTTTCAGGACACCATCATAATATAATTCGGGCTTGTGGTGCTCCTTACCCTCCGATGGTCCCTCAGTCATCAGCTTTTCAGCATCAAGCTTCCCCCAGTGCACTTTCGCACGGGCAAATGCCATGCGTGCACCTTCTATACAGACCGACTGCTTAATGACTTCGAGCCGAGGGCAAGCACCAACAATCTGCTTCATGAGCCTGAAGTAACTGCTTGGAATTAGCTCAGTGGGCCACAGCCGGACAACTAAGTCCTTCATGGCTAGTTCGGCCACCTGGTGCAGTTCGATCAGCTGCTTCAGCTGATCGACAAAGGGCACCGGATAATTCGGCGCCAAATACTGTGACCAGAAATGCTTTTCCATAGACTTCTTCTCCTCATCCTGGTAGAATTGAGCAGCATCAGATATGTTGCATGGCAGGTCTCCAAACGCCCCTGGAGAAACAAGAATCCAATTTGTCACTTTCAATTTCTCCTGTTACTATATAAAAATTTCTTTGAGTAAAAAAGCCTTACCAGCCGCAATCCTCCTCGCCTCCTGAATGTCCTTCAGAGCACCTCGGGCTTCCTCCCGAACATCATTTGCGGCTTGGAGAGCTTGGGTGAGTTCGGATTCTTTCCCTGCTAGACTCTGCTCCAGGGTCTCGCTTTTCTTCACGGCCTCCTGGAGCTCTCGTTCAGCTTCAATGACCCTGGCCTCGTGCTTCTCGCGAAGAGCCTGCTCTGCAGCGCCTTCTTGTCGGCTTCGGCCACAGCCTTCTTGAGCGCCTCAATTTTGGCATGTGCTCCTAGAGCACACAATACAAATAATTTTATCAGGCACAACTACTCATTTGTGCTTAACTTATCAAAGGTTTCGACATACCTTGCATGTCCTCCAACTGCTTCTTCACTCGGCCAAGTTCTTCCTCGGCCTGCTCCAGACTCTGCTTTAGTCCGGATACTTCCGCAGTATGAGAGGCGGTCGTCGCTACAGACGCCTATTTCCAAACAAAGAGATATATGTCATTAACTGAGTCTCCTGCGAAGCGGAAAATTGATCCCCTGTCCGGTTCTCTCTTTCACCGGACAGTGCATCAGGGGCTATTGTTCATACTATGACAATCTTCAAAGGTTCCTAAAACATACCTCAAAGCCTTTTATAAGGCTAATGCAGGATTCATTTAGTCCGCTCTCAGTGGACTAAATCTTTTCAATCACCACACCCATAAGGGCGTGATGTTCATCGATGATGGACGCACTCTTCAGCGTTGTCGATAGGTCGCCCTGCAGCTCTGCTTGGACAGAGGTTGCTGGCGGAGCGGGCTCGCCTCCTTCTGTCAAGGCGGGCTGCCTGCCTGATCCTGGAGCTTCAAAGGTCTCGAGGACCATGTCCGGCCGCGGGCCGAATCTAAGATCGCCCCCGCCGTCGACGTTCATGGGAACCGTTACTCCCATGTATCCGGCCCTAGAGGTGTGCCCTCCCTGTTCTGGGTCCTGCTGAGACGACACCTCGGTGTCATGCCCGGGCTTCGGGGAAGGGGCCTCCGGAGGCGTCTCGCTCTCTAGGGCATCTGAGCTCAGTGAATTCTCCGATGAGGACTGTTCGGTGCAAGACCTTGCCGGGCTGCACAAAGTATGGCGCAAGTTAAAATATTACACATTAGTAATCCTGGGCGCGTAGGCGTGTTCGGATTTCATGTACTCATGATTTTACCAGGGGCTGGGCCCTGGGATCCCACTCCAGGCTGCTATTGGTAGCCGTGGTGGACGTCTCTGGAAGGGGATTTTTCCCTCTTTGGCGATTCGGCCTCCAAGGATCAGGAGGCCGTCCTTTTCTTCCCTCCCCTCGTGGAGGACTCGTCTTCTTCCTCCTCCTCTTCATCTTTGGAGTAAGGATGGGCGTTGGAGTCTTTGGATTTTGTGTCAGAAGCACCGCGGCGACGGAGGTCGCTCCGGGTCTCCTTGGTCTCCTTGAAGGCCTATTTCTTCGGCGCCTTGTAAGGCGCTGGGACCAGCATCTTCGTCAGAAGAGGTCCTGTCGGTTCCTCCGGCAGCGGGGCCAGACAATATATCCACCCCGCCTTCTTCGTCCATTCCTGGGATAATTATGGAAAGAATGATAAAGCATCTCCCTCGGGATATGCCAGCTAAACATGGATAGACAGAACATAGCGATAACTTACCGGACTTGCGGAGCGAGATAGTTGATACCCACGGTCCTCGGCGGAGTCCGGCCCCAGTTTGCTAGACCTGAAGAGCACCTTCCAGATATCCTTATTTGAGGAGCTGTAGAGCTCCCGCAGGATCTGGTGTTCGGCCGGGTCGTATTCCCACAAATTACAGGCCCGGTGCTGGCAAGGAAGAACCAGGCGAACTAACATCACCTGGACTACATTGACGAGTTTGACATCCTTGTCTACCACGCCCTTGACGCGTGTTTGGAGCACCGACATCTCATCGGATGAGGACTAGTTCAGGCCCTTCTTGGGCCAGGAAGTGAGCCGTAGGGGGGCTCCAGATCTGAATTCGGGAGCAGCAGCCCACTTTTTGCCGCACGGCTCAGTGATGTAGAACCATTGTTGCTGCCACTCCTTGACGGAATCATTGAAGGTGCCTGTCGGCCATGTGACCTTGGGCATCTTGCTCACCATGGCGCCTCCGCACTCAGCGTGCTTGTCGTTCACCACCTTGGGCTTCACATTGAAGATCTTCAGCCATAAGCCGGAGTGTGGAAAAACACAGAGAAAGGCCTCACACACGACGATAAAATGCCGAGATGTTAAGGAAAGAATTAGGGGAAAGATCATGAAATCAATCCCGTAATAATACATGATGCCGCAAACAAATGGGTGAAGGGGAAACCTGAGCCTGCGGACGAAATGAGGAAGAAACACGACCCTCTCGTGAGGCTCCGGATTAGGGACGAGATGTCCCGCCGTCGGAAGACGGTGGCTGATTTTCTTGGCCAGGTACCCGGCCTCTCAAAGCTTTTTGATATCCTTCTCCTAGACGGTAGAGGCCATCCATTTGCCTCCTGCTCCGGATTCGGACATCTTTGGAGAACCTCCTTTTGGTGGAGAAGACGAGCGTTTGGGCGCTAGGGCTCGAGCGAAGGGGAATGGACGAGCGGAAGGAAAAGGCGTGGATAGAGAAGAAGAGGCCTTATCTCTTCATAGAGGCCATAAAAACTTTTGCGCCTCCCTACTTGCCTGATGGAACCTGCTCGTTCCCCACTCGCCGTGATTGTCGGTACGGTTGGGCTACCTGCACCCGTATTGATGAAAGTCTCGTGATAAGGGGGACACGATCTCTACTTCGACAAGACGTGCCTAGGAAACCGCCTTGCTATATGCGCAGTAGCTGGTTGGGAAAACGGTTCGAATAATGACTCGGCCATGGTGTGATGTCACGTTATCTAAAGTTGTCAGCAGATTATATTTGGGGGATACTGTTCTCCCTACGGTGGTATGTGAAAATCGTATTGCGGAGCCAGACACGACTTAAGTGTTCAAGAATTAATTTGGAGTATTAGGAGATGGAAGTCGCCTTGCAATGCCGAAGACAATCTGCACGCCGGACTCATCGTCATTGAGGCCTGGTTCAGGGGCTACTGAGGGAATCCTGGATAAGGGGGTATCCGGACAGCCGGACTATATACTTTGGCCGGACTGTTGGACCGATAAGATACAAGACTCAAGACTTCGTCCCGTGTCCGGATGGGACTCTCCTTTGCGCGGAAGACAATCTTGGCGATCCGGATGTTAGATCTCCTTCTTTGTAACCGACTCTGTATAACCCTAGCCTCCTCTGGTGTCTATATAAATCGGAGGGTTTAGTCCGTAGAACAACAATCATAATCATAGGCTAGCTTCTAGGGTTTAGCCTCTACGATCTCGTGGTGGATTAACTCTTGTAATACTCATATCATCAAGATCAATGAAGTAGGAAGTAGGGTATTACCTCCATCGAGAGGGCCCGAACTTGGGTAAAACATCGTGTCCCCTGCCTCTTGTTACCATCAGCCTTAGACGCACAGTTCGGGACCCCCTACCCGAGATCCGCCGGTTTTGACACCGACACCCTGCGCCTGTTGCTTGCCTCCTTTGCACCAAAGGGAAAACTGGTACTCTGCGCCCGCTAGCGCCCGCCTGGCCTTGGTCATCATGGCTCATGTTAGCTGAACCTCGCGAGGTGCACCTTGCATAGGAATCTCCACTCCTCAGGAGCTAGCCTAAGGGGGCCGATCCCCTTGGAGGCCTTGGTGTCGTCTGCCTCGCAAGGCTTGGCCCCTTGTGAGGGTCTTGAGTTGTTGATGCTGAAGCTAGGCCGTACCAGGCCGTCGATGGAGCCACGCCATGGGCCGCAGGCAGGCAAGTCTGGGTACCCCCCGTATCCAGAACGCCGACAAAAAGGTTCAGAATTTGCTAGACAAAAGCGATAACCTGTTGGGTGAGGAACTGAATCAAACTCAAACCCTTACTGATAATATTCAACGACTGCAATCTAAGTTTGATAACCTTCCAGGTCATCAGGAAACACTCTTTGCCGATCATGAGAAGCTTTCTTATGAATTTATTCAAAGAAAGCAAGATCTTGAAAAACTAAGGGTGAGTCATGATGATCTTTCAAAGGGAAAATGATTCATTGCTTGCTCAACAAAATAGTTCCGCTCAGGAAGAATTCATTCCACCATGTTTGAAATGCATTGAATGTGAATCTGTTAATTCTTGAACTGAAAGTTCAAATGCTTCTATTCCTGCAAATTCTTCAACTATCTTTGTGGTTACAACTTCCTCATCTGAGGATACCACAAGTATTACTAACGAAAATGCAGGATTCAAGGAATTGTATGTGACATGCATGTACAAAAGCCTCAAAGGGAATCAGACTCTTTGTGATGTGCTCAAAAAGCAGATCTTGAACAGGAACCCTAGGAAGAGGGTATTGCCTTTGAGAGGAAACTCAATGCTGATGGGTCCTACTGGAAACCTGAGCAGTATCCCAAAACCACATGGGCTGCTGCAAAAGGACCTCCTGTAGATCCATCTACTTTATATGGCTTTACATGTGAATCTTCATATTCATCTGATGAGTCATTTGACTCCAAATATAAATTGTTCAAAAATCAGAATGGTGAAGTATTTGCTAGATATGCTGGAACTAACTGCAGGAACATTCCCCCTATGAAGAAAATCTGGGTTCCCAAGAGGTGCTTTGAAAGTCTTCAGGTGAATGTCCTCACGACACCACCTGTGAAGAACAGGAACCCCAGATCAAATTCTTCATATGGACCAAAGTCTTCATACGGATCAAATTCCTCATATAGATCCAAGTCCCCACGTGGGTCAAATTCCTCATATGACCATCATCGTGCTATTGCATCTGTTTCGCAAGGAAAATTAAGGGTCATGAATATGCGTATTATTCTTCAAATCATTATATTCATAAGTCCTGGAAGAATTTCTCTGCTTACTCATATGCATAATCTAACCCCCCCCCCCTCTTCTATGAAACAAAGTGCATTGGCTTCAATGCCACCTTTCTCTTATGGAGCTCGCTGTCGGTGTCAAAACCGGCGGATCTCGGATAGGGGGTCCCGAACTATGTGTCTAAGGCTAATGGTAACAGGAGGCGGGGGACACAATGTTTACCCAGGTTCGGGCCCTCTCTATGGAGTTAATACCCTACTTCCTGCTTGATTGATCTTGATGAATATGAGTATTACAAGAGTTGATCTACCATGAGATCGTAATGACTAAACCCTCGAAGTCTGGCCTATGAGGTTATGATTGTTGTCCTACGGACCAAACCCTCTGGTTTATATAGACACCAGAGGGGGCTAGGGTTACACAAAGTCGGTTAGAGAGAAAGGAATCTACATATCCGAATTGCCAAGCTTGCCTTCCACGTAAAGGAGAGTCCCATCCGGACACGGGGAGAAGTCTTCTCTATCTTGTATCTTCGTAGCCCAACAGTCCGGCACATGTACATAGTTCGGTTGTCCGAGGACCCCCTAATCAAGGACTCCCTTAGTAGCCCCCGAACCAGGCTTCAATGATGATGAGTCTGGCGTGCAGATTGTCTTCGGCATTGCAAGGCGGGTTGCTTCTCTGAATACTTCAAAGTACCTGACTTAAAGAGTGGTATTCGGCTTTCCATTCAAATTCGCGCTCCTCGGCTTCTGCACCATCATGATTTTAGCTTCCATTTGTCGAGCGAATGCGAGAGGTCGGGGCATTTTTGCATTTACCACCCTGCCCCTATGAGAAAATTGTCTATTTAAGGAGACGGGGATCTTCAGATCTAATCCACACCATCTCCCCCAAATGAGGAATCCTTGGAGCTTGCCCGCAGAAACCACCCCAACATGGCTAGTGCTCCCAGCTCTTCCTCTCGCTCTCACGGCCCCAAACAGGATGATTGGGAAAAGTGTTCCGTATCCCACAGTCAACTGGTGAAGCTGCAGACCCAGGGATTTCTTCCCCCTGCAGATCTAGTCCCCATTCGAGCCGGATTGGCTTCCTTCGATGGTGGGGAGCAGGCGGAGAAGTTCCCCAACCCAACCAAGGGGGAACGAGTCTGTTTTGTTTCCTATTTGTTGAGAGGCGTCGGATTTCCAATCCATCCATTCCTCTGAGGGCTTCTGGAGCACTATGGCCTCCAACTGCACAACTTTACACCTGCCTTGCGAGGCCCATTTCGAGTTATGGAAGAAGCTATTTTGCCTCGTCCCTCGTAATCAAGAGGGATCAATATTCCAAGTGGGCGGAGCCGAGATATGGCGCATCGCCGGGACCAGATACCTATCCGGTATGGCGATGAAGGCATCCGAAGAATGGCCTTCCGAATGGTTTTATGTTGAGGACGTCTCCCTTCCTGACCCAATCCGGAGGGGTCTTCCTGAATTTTCAAGTGCTCCATTGAAGAAGCGCCTCAGCTGGCGTCCTTTGGGCCCCAGGGAGGAAGATTGCATGGAAGTCCACCAACTGATGAGCAAGATAAAGACGCTCGCTCAATCCGGATTGTTAATAGTCGAGGTTATGGCAATATCCATAATGCGAGGGGTTCATCCACTCCAATACCGAGGGCACCCTATGTGGCACTTCAATGGAGAAGATGATGCCACCCGCTATGGTCGGAAGGGTCCGGACACTTCCACTGCTTTGGTGAAAATACTATTCGGATTATACAAAGGGGAGGAGGATGAGTTCATTCGCATTAAGCCCAGGGATGGGTTTTCCATGTACAACCCTCCCAGCTGGGTGATTTTCAAATGGCGGAAATCCTTTAACTCCATTAACTCCCTGAATCTTTTTTCATAAATATTAATCCGTCCATTTATAACAGGAATGGTTGAAAGTCACTAGGGAGATCCACAACCCCGCACCATAGCCAGAGGACCACAAACAGGACCCTTGATCCCGGATTCGAAGAGGATCCGGATATATTCGTGGAGCTCGGGGAAGGGGTGTTTTACCAGGCGAGCTGTGACGGCACCGAAGTGGCCATCATTGCTGACTATCCCAGTCTCCTCCCTATGTTGCATGTAAGTAATCAGGAGACTTGTCGTTTGGGAGAATTTCCCCTTTCCGCCTTACCCACCGCACTATATTATGCTCTAAAGGGGAGGTGATCGGCGCGCCATGCTGCACTTGAGGCGACGCACAAGAAGGCGGCGCCTGACGGGTAGGCCTTCGAAGAGGAAGGTAAATAGATATATGCCTCGGCCTTCATTGAAGAGGTATGGTTTTAAATATGCCCCATGGTTGTCATCTTAAAGTATGACACTATCTGTTGTGTCTTATCAGGAAAAACATTCGCCGGACTGTGTCTGGGGATCCTGCCGGTCATGCCTCTACTAGCCGGATTCCGGACCCTATCACGAGGACTGAGGCTAATGCGGAAGTGACACCGGATTTTCCTTCTGTGGAGGATTCAGATAAAGTATCTGCCACAAACTTCGAAGTGGAAAGCGCCATGAATCATCGGCGCCGGCGGGCCACTCTTCGAGACCCTGGTTTTTTAGAAGAGGCTTTCAATGCCTTCAACTCGGGTGATGCATACATCCGAGCTGCTCGAGATGGGCTTTCCAGAGCCACAGATCAGTATTTGAAAGATATGCGGGTAAGTTCAAACTTGCACAATTCTGATAATTATATACAAGTAGCCCCCGAGACTTGAAACAGTTTAAGCAACTGATTTAAGGATTGTTGTATACCCAGGTGCTCAAAGAGAAGAACGACCTATTGTCTCAAGAGCTGAAGAAGTGTCAAGCCCAGCTAACTGCTGCTACCACCGAACTGGAGAAATCCAAGAAGGCAGCGTCTAGTAATGTTCCCCTCTATCAAGAAAACATGATCATATATCAGGAGTATTAATACAGGTGCAAATCTTATGACAGAGGCACCGGAGGTTGCACAAGCGAGAAGTCCAGGAGCTCAAAGTCAACTGGCCGCGGGCGAACGTATCCTGACACAGGTCAGGGTGGAGGAGAACAAACTCCAAGATGCCAACACCGAGCTGGGCGTGGAACTAAAAGACATGCGTGCCCAGCAGGCTCACTCCATGAAGGAGAATAAGAGGCTACGGGGCGGCATATTTAGTATGTGTTCGGACTTACCTTTACATAGTTCGGCAAGGAAAGAAACTAACAATAATTATGTCTGTAGGTATATTGATGGGTCGTCCCGAAGAGGAGGTGTCCGGATCATCAAGCGGTCTGCTACAAGAGCTGTCGCAAATGCATGAGCGAGCTCGGCAGGCGATGCAAGGTATTGCCAAGGCTTTATGGCCATCCGACTCCCCTCGAGGAAGTATGGAGGGGCTTGTACATCTACTCAAGGGAGCACGGCGATGCGTCCGATTATGGAATATATTGGCCTGTCGGGAAGGTGCGTGAGAGGCCTGGGCAATGGTGAAAACTCAGTATACCAAGCTCGACCCGAATCACATGGCCCGGGTCGGACCTGTAGGGTCAAATGGGGAATAAATTCCCGTTAGTTTGGTATATGACCAGGTACAAGTAGCCGCCAAGTATTTCTAACAGGATTGTAGGCTAGATAGCCTGTTGGATGGCATAGAGGAAGAAGTGTTAGTATAAGTGACTATGTACTTCATTAGACAAATTATGTCTCTAGCTGAATTGTAAAACGCTTGTCATGGCAGACCTTTTCGCTTCAACCTCTGGACCCGAAGGTGCAGAGTGCTTCTGAATACCCGCTCGGTAATGTAAACCGGGGTATGCATGCAAACTAGGCGTAGGGGTCATGGTTGCTTGAATAGACAAGTATCCGGCTAGTTATGTTATATTACATTTTGATCGTAAGAAACATCTTCCAGAGAGAATAGTTATCTTAAGGGTTCCTTTCCCTGGGTAAGCATGCATTAATGTGCATGTCCGAACTATGTTTGAAAAAACCATAGCATACATAACATCTGGGGGTTCATAATGTGACAAGTAAAAAACATCTTTAGTCCGCCAACCGAATATTCCCTTAAGAATGCTAGCTTTCGGCTTCGCCCAGTCTGAGGTACACATCCGGATGACACGATAGTAACAATCGCAGAGGGGCTCCCTTTCTGCCCTAGCCGAACTAACGGGAACGTAGGGCATAAGCACAGGAGCCAGGCAACCCAGCTTGGCCAAAACTTAAGTCATATCGATGCATATAATGGCAAAGAAAAGGTACATATGCAGAAAAGACACATATGTGATGAGCTTGATGCTCTGAAAATAATAATAATAATAATAATAATAATAATAATAATAATAATAATAATAATAATAATAATAATAATAATAATAATAATAATAATAAGCTTATATACAAGAAGCCCCCAGGTATACTTGACGTACATATTTTATAATGTGTGTGCCGAAGATGCACGGTTTAGCCGTACTAAAGCTTTAAGGCTAAAAAATAAAGAAAAGGGTGAAAAAAGAGAGAAAAATAAATACTGGAAATAAAAAAGGGGGTAAAGGAGACGAACGAAGAGTCCGATGCTAGGCATAGAATCTTCGGAGTCTGGCCGCGTTCCATGGGTTCGGCTCGAGGCGATTGTCAGATGCGTCGCGCAGGAAGTACGCTCCTCCGGTGAGAACTTCGTCAATGATGAAGGGACCCTCCCACTTGGGCTTGAGTTTGTCCTTTTTCTTCTCCGGCAAGCGTAGAACGAGTTCGCCAACATTATAAGTCTTGGCCCATACTTCTCTGCTTTGATATCTGCGGGCCTGTTGTTGATAAAATGTGGAACGGGCTTTTACAACATCGCGCTCCTCCTCCAGTGCATCTAAGTTGTCCTACCGATCAAGCTCAGCCTCTCTCTCTATCTCTTCATACATGCGCACTCGAGGTAAGTCATGAATAATGTCACAGGGTAACACAACCTCTGCGCCGTACACCATGAAAAAAAGGTGTGTATCTGGTAGAACGATTAGGCGTGGTCTGCAGGCCCCAGAGTACGGAGTCGAGCTCCTCCACCCAGAGCTTGTCTGATTCTTTCAAACACCGCACTAATCTGGGTTTAATGCCGTGTCAGGACCCCGACTCGATGTCACATCGATCTAGCCGGTAACACCTCATATCACTTTGCGGCCTCACGCACGGTATCCCCACGGGTGTCGCCTTACCTTTGCCCGGGACTGTTTGCGCCTTTTGGCTCACGTATATGATAGTGTCGCTAGCATCCATATGATAAAGAGCCCGGGCTGACATGACTAGTCGTAAACCCAAAGTGGCACAGACTTACAGGGACAGGCATCCATGACCCAGCTTCGAACGTGTCGGTCATCAGCAAGTGGGTCCGGGCTGTAGCACTGGGCTAGCAGGACTCCGGTAAACTGGGCTGTAGCGGGCTAACAGGACTCCGGTACTCAAAGCGTGACATTTCCCCGAAGGGACAGACACAGGAACGAAGAAGGACACATGTCGGCCAGCCTAAGTGTTCCAGAGCAGTAGCAAGCTACCATGGCTCAGCGGTAACACTAGGAGACATTTCCCGGTAAGAGAGGCTACTAAAGATAAACAACTAGATAGTCAGATCCCACACATACCAAGCATTTCATTCATACACACAATATGCTCGATATGTGCAAATACAACGAAGCATCACAACATGACTCTACGACACAAGTACTTTATTTAAGGCTCAGGGAGCCATACATAACATACACAAAGGTACGGGTCTCACGACCCAACATTCAAGTCATACAGTCATACAAACCAGCAGCGGAAGTAACTTGTCTGAGTACAGACAACTAGTAAAATAAAAGAGGCTTGGAAAGCCTAGCTATACTACGTGGTCCTTCACAAGCTCAGGGTCACCACCTGGGCCTTTAGCCTACTCGTTGATGTCAACGTCTACATAGAACCCATCAGAAGGGGTTGCAGCGTCTTCTGTAAAAATGTAGATTATAGCAACATGAGTACAAAGGTACTCAGCAAGACTTACATCAGATCCTACATACATGCATATTATCAAGAAGGGTTGGTGGAGTTATTGTAGCAAGCCAGCTTTGACTCTTGGCTAGACTATCCTACGATACTTCAACTTGAAGATGGTTTTGCGCACACGAGTCCACTACTCACCACTTCAATACACTACCGAGGATCCGCCTCCGTCTTCCTACGGAAGAGCCATCCTCGGCACTCACACTTATCTTGAGGCTTTTAACAGTTTCCATTTACTTGTCTATGAACTGTATAGGCAACCAAGTAGTCCTTTACCGCGGACGCGGCTATTCGAATAGGTTATGATAACCCTGCAGGGGTGTACTTCTTCATACATGTTTCCACCACTTAGCGTCTGCACACGACATGTGCTCGGCAGACTTCAAGCGAAAACCGACGTGGGTGTAGACCACGACCTACCTAAACACTTAAGCCTCTAGTCCAGGTTTATCGCCTATTCAGGTTCCATCCGCAGGGAGTCCGGCCGAGGTTTCCCATACGGCCCCGAACGATGTGAACAGGGTTCCCGAGATACCTAACGGGTATTCGGTACACCCGGCCACGTACCTACCGCATCACAGCCCACCCCTACGGTCAGCGTTGTCCACGGCCTCCAGTAGACTACAAACACCAGAAACTACTTGCAACTCCTGGACAGAGAGCTAGGGTGAATAAGAAGTCGAGCGGGGTCATATTTCAGGGCCCAATGCATGGTAGTAGCTGTATCTTAAATCACACATACAGATCTCAGTGCTTAAGGTCGGCTTCAATGAAACAACCCACCATGTACTCCTACATGGCCTCTCATCGATACCTTTACCAAATCGTGTTCACCACACCACTCTCATTACCAACATAAACATTTCACTCTAGCCCATCACCCAGATGAACCAGACCTGACACGACTCTAAGCATAGCAGGCATAGCAAGGTAGGAACAACACATACATATGGCTCAATCAACTCCTACACATGCTAGTGGGTTTCATCTAGTTACTGGGGCAATGACAGGTCATGCAGAGGAAATGGGTTCAACTACCGTAGCACACAGCAGTTTGAAACGCGTTGTCTTAATGCAGTAAAAGAGAGCAGGAGCGAGAACATGGGATTGTATCGATATGATCAAATGGTTGGTTGCTTGCCTGACGGGTCGGTGCACTGGTATTGCTCTTCGTCGGGGTTATCACGGTACTCCTCGGGGGCAGAACCTGCCGCAGAGAGCACCGATACACAAACATTACCAAACAGTATGCAACAATATGATGCATGCATGAGACATGGCAAAATGAGTGTATTGGGCTAATGCAACTAAGAACAGATGGGTTTGAACTAATTTGAACCATTGATTCAAAGTTCAAACTCATAAGTTGCCATTTAAGGTGTTTTATCTTGTTCTGTGATAAACAGCAGGTTAGCTTGTCTAAACATGCATGAAACCAGTATAGATGGAAAGATTGGATTTTTCTGATCATTTTTCATATATAATTTGTTTGATTTGGAGCTACGGTTGATTTTATATGAATTTTGGAAGTTTGAAACATTTTCTGGAATTTCCTGTGTAAAAATAATTCCAGTAATTAAATTACTGCGTCAGCACTACGTCATGATGACGTCAGTGGTCAACGGGCTGGTCCAGGTCAAACTGACCAGTGGGTCCCGCATGTCAGTATTCAATTAGTTTAACTAAATTAGATTTAAACTAACTGGATTAATTAACAAAGGGGGCCCCACATGTCATAGACCCAGGGGGTCAACCGTGGCCCACCCGTGGTCAAAGTCAGAGTCAAACACGCCGGCGTCTAGCCGCCGGCGAGCCCGACGCGGCGGCGAAAGTGCTTTTTGCCATTCCGGCAACCAAATGGACGGCGGAAGGCATCTACGTGTTGCTGAGGTTGAGCCGCGACTATTGGTGGTGGTGGTTGGGCTCGGGGTGGCCGGAGTTGGCGCCGGCGGCGACTTTGGCGGCCGCCGGAGTTCGGTTGAAGACGAACTCGTGGCTAGAGTGTGCGGTGAGGTGCGGGGAGTGCATGGTTAGCCCCAACGCGGCGTGGTGAGTGCGATGGACAAGGTGAGGTGGCCGGAGGATGGCCGGGAGCACGTCGGCGAAGAGGTCCGCGACGGCGCGTGCGGGTGAGCTTAGTGTGCTCGCTGTGGTGCACGAGAGAGAGAAAGAGAGGAAGGGGAAGTTAGCCCAGCTCACTGCGGTCTTGATGGAAAGGACGGCGTGGTCGGGGACGAGCTGCGGCGGCGGCGACGGCGAAGGGGATCTCCGGCGATGGCGGTTCGGGCGAGGTTGGTGCGGCGGCTTCGGGGCACGCGAGCGCTCGGGGCTCGGCTAGCTCGAAGAAGTAGAGGACAGCGGAGCTTCTGGACACGGTGGCGCGGCGTGGAGACGACGGGGAGCACGGCTACGGCGGCGGTGCGGCGACGGTGGCGTCGGCCATGGCGTGGGAGCGCGAGGGAGAGGAACTGGGGGTGAATGGAGGTGTCCAGGGGGGTCGGGGCGCGACGTGGAGCTCGTCCAGGCCAGCAGGGCGGCGAGAGGGGGAAGCAGGGCGACGTGCAGCTGCGTGGCGAGCTGCGGTGCCGCCGCCGAGCACCTTGGCTGCCTGCCTGGCAAGCCAAGCAGCTCGCTGGAGCGGTGGCCGGGCTGGGCCGGCCAGGTGGGCTGGCTAGTGGGCCTGTGGTGGCGCCAGGTAAGTTTTCCCTTTTTTTCTGTTTTCTAATTTCTGACATTTGTTTTGATTTAAATAATATATTAAATCATTTATTTACCTTATGCCAATTTTTGCAGGAGCTAAATATATTATTCCAGAGCTCCTTTATAATTGGCATAATATTTGGACATATATAAATATATATAGATAATATATTTCCAATGCAAATATTTATGCATTAATTCCAAATGCCCAAAATAAATACCTATGAGCTCTTAAAAATATTGGTTTGATTTTTATCTCTGTCCAATATTTTCAGAGAGCAACATGAGCATTTTCTTGGACCTTTTTGGAGAAATTTTTTTATTTGGATCATTTTCAAAAATGATTCTGAGGGTTTCACAAATCCCCATTTCAAATTAAATGGAATTTCAAACATGATGCACACACTCTGATGCATGACTAGCTAGGGTGTGACATGCCGCTCATAATATGACCATTGGCTTGCTCGACTTGGTCGTTGGTTTGTGGGTGATAGACGGAGGCGTAGTCGAGCTTGATGCCCAGATTAGTACACAAGGCTTTCACCTCATCGGCTGTGAAATTGGAGTCGTTGTCGGTGATGATGCTATGCGGGACACCATAACGGTGCACAACACCGGATATAAAGTCCATCACTAGCCCGGCTTCAGTCGTTTTAACTGGTTTGGCCTCTATCCATTTAATGAATTTGTCCACCATGACCAACATATATTTTTTCTTATGGCTTCCTTCTTTAAGGGGTCCGACCATATCAAGCCCCCAGACCGCAAAAGGCCAGGTGATGGGGATTGTTTGTAAAGCGGTGGGTGGCATGTGGCTTTGGTTGGCGAAAAGTTGGCATCTGACGCAATGTTGGACAAGTTCCTATGCGTCTACTTGGGCCGTCGGCCAATAGAAACCTGTACGAAAGGCCTTGCTTACAAGGGCCCGAGCAGTGGCGTGGTGGCCACCGAGACCGGCATGAATTTCAGCCAAGAGTTGCCACCCATATTCTTTGGAGATGCATCTTTGAACTACTCCAGTAGCGCGTTTCTTATAGAGTTCTCCCTCGTGAACCTTGTAGGCTTTAGATCGTCGCACAATGAAGTGTGCCTCATTCTGGTCCTCAGGAAGCTCTCGCCTACTGAGTTAGACCAAGAAGGGTTTGGTCCATGGGGCGATGACTGCCATGATGAGATGGGCTGATGGTGTAATTTCGGTGGTTGAGCCCCCGATGATGTTGGTGTGTTCGTAATCTGGGTTGTATTCGGATCCGGATTGGTGTTGCTGCTCTCCCCTCGCCACACCACGGATGGCTTGAAAAGCGTTTCCAAAAAGATGTTAGGTGGGACGGGGTCGTGCTTAGCGCCGATGCAAGCAAGTACATCCACCGCTTGATTACTTTCTCGGGCCACATGGTGAAACTCGAGCCCCTCGAACCGAGCCGACATTTTGAGAACGGCGTTACGGTAAGCAACCATCTTCGGATCTTTGGCATCGAAATCTCCATTTGTTTGAGATATTGCGAGGTTTGAATCCCCGCGCACTTCCAGGTGTTGTATGCCCATGTAGACGGCCATCCGAAGACCATGCAATAAGGCTTCATATTCGGCTGCATTGTTGCAGTTCGTGAATAATATTTGTAGGACGTATTGAACAGTATATCCAATAGGGGATGTTAGGACAACGCTTGCACCTAAGCCTGCCAACATTTTGGACTCGTCGAAGTGCATGACCCAGTTGGAATATGTGTCATACTCTTTAGGGAGTTTGGCCTCTGTCCATTCAGCGATGAAGTCGGCCAATACCTGGGATTTAATGGCCTGCCACGGTTTGTATGATATGTCGAATGGGAGGGGCTCAATGGCCCACTTGGCAATCCGGCCCGTAGCATCGCGGTTGTTTATTATGTCATTGAGAGGTACTTCGGTGGCCACCGTTACTGAACACTCTTGAAAGTAGTGTCGTAGCTTCTGGGATGTCATGAAGACCGCGTATGCTATTTTTTGGTAATGAGGGTACCGGGATTTGCATGGTGTGAGGACAGTGGATACGTAGTATACCGGCTTCTGAAGCGGGAATTTGCATCTGTCCTCCTCTCGTTCGACTACGAGCACTACACTCACAACTTGTTGTGTGGCCGATATGTATAATAACATGGGTTCGCCGACGTTTGGCGCGGCCAGGATTGGGTTGCTTGCTAAAAGAGCCTTTATTTCTTCCAATCCGGTCGTTGCCACGTCCGTCCACTCAAACTGATCGGTGCGTCGGAGAAGGCGATAGAGTGCCAATGCCTTTTCTCCTAGTCTGGAGATAAAGCGGCTCAAAGCTGCCACACATCCGGATAGTTTTTGGACTTGTTCGAGGTCCTTTGGCGTAGCCAACTGGGACAAAGCTCGGATTTTAGCTGGGTTAGCCTCAATTCCTCTATTGGAAATGATGAAGCCCAAAAGCTTTCCGGTGGGAACACCGAAAACACATTTTTCCAGATTGAGCTTGATGTCATATGTTCGGAGGTTATCGAAGGTGAGGCGCAGATCGTCTATTAATGACTCGATGTGTCTGGTTTTGATGACTACGTCATCCACGTATGCTTCGTCTTGCCGATTTGTTTCTCCAGGCATGTTTGAATCATGCGTTGATAGGTGGCACCGGCGTTTTTTAGCCCGAAAGGCATAGTGTTGAAGCAGAAAGGCCCGTATGGGGTGATAAATGCCGTTGCGGCTTGATCGGACTCCTTCATCTTGATTTGATGGTATCTGGAGTATGCGTCGAGGAAACACAGTGAGTCGTGTCCTGAAGTAGCATTGATGATCTGATCAATGCGGGGGAGGGGAAAAGGATCCTTAGGGCAAGCCTTGTTGAGGTCTTTGAAATCGACGCATAGGCGCCAGGATTTATCCTTCTTTGGTACTGTCGGTGTCAAAACCGGCGGATCTCGGGTAGGGGGTCCCGAACTGTGCGTCTAGGCGGATGGTAACAGGAGACAAGGGACACGATGTTTTACCCAGGTTCGGGCCCTCTTGATGGAGGTAAAACCCTACGTCCTGCTTGATTGATATTGATGATGTGGGTATTACAAGAGTAGATCTACCACGAGATCAAGGAGGCTAAACCCTAGAAGCTAGCCTATGGTATGATTGTTGTTCGTCCTACGGACTAAAGCCATCCGGTTTATATAGACACCGAAGAGGGCTAGGGTTACACAGAGTCGGTTACAATAGTAGGAGATCTACATATCCGTATTGCCAAGCTTGCCTTCCACGCCAAGGAAAGTCCCATCCGGACACGGGACGAAGTCTTCAATCTTGTATCTTCATAGTCTTGGAGTCCGGCCGATGATGATAGTTCGGCTATCCGGACACCCGCTAGTCTAGGACTCCCTCAGTAGCCCCTGAACCAGGCTTCAATGACGACGAGTCCGGCGCGCATATTGTCTTCAGCATTGCAAGGCGGGTTCCTCCTCCGAATAATTTATAGAAGATTGCGAACACAAGGATAGTGTCCGGCTCTGCAAAATAAATTCCACACACCACCGTAGAGAGAATAATATTTACACAAGTTCAATCTGCTGACGTATTTTCTGGCGTGACGTCACACCACTGCCAAGCCTTTACTCGAATTGTTTTTATTGTACCACCTCAGCGCATTTAGCGAAGCGGTTTCCTTGGCACGTCTTGTCGAAGCAGAGATCGTGTTCCCCTTATTCTGGGATTCCCATCAATACGGACGTGGGTAACCCAACCGCGCCATTGATTGCGGAGCTTGGGAGATAAGCGAGTTTTATCAGGCCGGTGGGGACGTATGGTTTCGCCCGCCCATAGAAGGGGATAAAGATCCAACCCTTTTACCTACGCCTTCTTCCTCCTTTGCTTATCCATCTCCGCGAACTCGAGCTCCAGTGCCCAAGTCCGCACATCTCACCTCAACCTTCTCCAACTATGTCCGGAGCGGGAGGCAAGTGGATGGCCTCCTCCGTTATGGAGGGGCACATCTAGAAGATGCGCAGTGCCGGATATCTGTCCAGCGACATCGCGCACCGGCTCCCCGACGAGGGGGAGCTCATCCCCACCCCCAGGCCCCATGAGAGGGTAGTATTCCTTTCCCATTTCCTCCGCGAACTGGGCTTCCCACTCCATCCCTTTGTCCGGGAGCTCATGTTCTACTACGGCCTAGATTTCCATGATCTGGCCCCGAATTTCATCCTCAACATCTCGACGTTTATCGTCGTGTGTGAGGCCTTCCTCTGCATCCAGCCCCACTTCGGCTTGTGGCTCAAGACCTTCAGTGTCAAGCCGAAGGTTGTGAAGGGCAGCCAAGCGGAGTAAGGAGGCGCCATGGTGGGCAAGATGCCCAATGTTACTTGGCTCGAGGGCACCTTCGTGGAAACCATTAAGGGATGGCAATCGGGGTGGTTCTACATCATCAAGCCGCGTGACCCTGAATGGGCAGCGGCCCCAGAATTCAGATCTGGCATCCCCATACGGCTCACCTCCTGGAAAGAGAGTGGCCGGACATGGGGTGATTCGGAGGAGCTGACCGAACTTCAAGCCTACATCCAAAAGCTAGTGAACAAGAAGCTCAAGCTTGTCAACATAGTCCAGGTCATGCTCATCCGTCAGATTCTCTCGTGCCAACAGCGGGACTTCAATATGTGGGAGTTCGATCCGGCGCAGCACCAGACTTTGAGCGGGCTCTTCGACACTACGTACGAAGAGGCCTGGAGGGTGCTGTTTAAGGGCGCCGAGGCTCCCGCATCCGCTACCGAAGATCGCGGATTCAGCTCGCAGCGTCCGGCTAGCGAGGTAAGCGATTTTGTCCTTTACGGGACACTTGTTTTCCATAGTTTGACTCTATGCGGGATCTAAACTCCCTCTCCTTTGACAGGACTGGCTGAAGAAGGCCGAGCAGACTATCTGTCCGGCCCCATTGCCAGAAGACCCAGCGGACGCCCGCTTAACGGGGCTGCTGGCTTCGGCACCCCACGTGGTGCCAGAGAAGAAGGCCAAGAAGAAGGCCACGGGCACTCAAAAGAGTTCCCGTTTTCAGGTTTCATTGGACGATGACACCAAGGCGGACTCCTCCCACGAAGGCGAGGAGGAGAAGAAAGAGGCCTCTCCCCCAGCGGGGGGAGGGAAGAAAAGGAAGGCCTCCCCAACAAGGGAGGCCGAAGGGTCCAAGAAGGGAAGGACTCTTCCCCCGGACTGCTCTGCCAACGCCGGCAACGACGACGAGGACTGGCCTCCAAGGGCCAAGCCCCTAGCGAGATCGTAAGTATTCGGACTCCCGAATAACTTCATGATTTTTCTTTTCGCCACATGTTGTCTTTCTAATGCCGCATACAACCCTGTAGTCCGCCCAAGGATGATCTTCCTGCTTCGTCGAGTGGGTCCTTGGGTGCGTCGGATATGGATTCCCTTCCGACCGCCTCCTCCCCTCGTGATGTGGATGATGCCGAGGTGGGATCCCGGGAAGGGACCCGCCAGGAGGAGGAGGCCCCGGAGGTGCCGCAGGGCAACCTCCCGGACTTTGCACCGGACTCCACACCGGAACCTGTAGTGGCTCCGGAGTCTGGCGGGTGGCCCCTTCGTAAGAAGGGAAAGACCGTGACGCCGGCGGCCTCCGTCCAACTGGAGGCGCAGGATAGCCTGCTGGAGGCGCTCAACGGCGCTTCCATCAAAGAGGAACACCGCACTGTCATGAGTGCGGTGATTCAGAAGGTTCAGCTCCCCAAGAGCGGGCAGACCGAAGCCTGCAGCAGCCTTCTAACAGGCTTTGAGGTAAGAATTTTGATATATGTAAAATAGTACCGCATAGACAGTAGCCCCTGATGCTCGGTTCGGTGTTCTGAAAGAAAAGCCGGACTGAGGATCTAAGATATACGCAAGAGTCATAAAAAATATGTCAATATGGGATTGCAGGCTGTGCTGCTGACCTCTGCTGCACTGACTGTGGAGGTCAATAATTTGAAGCAAAGCCTCGAGCGGTCCGAGAACGAGCTCGGCCGTGCCAAGAAGCAACTCGAGGACAAGGAAGTTGAGTAACACCTTTAAAATTGTACCTTACAGAAAACGATTTGGTTGCAAGAAGAATGACAAGGATAACGTGGGTATTGCAGAGGCCACGAATGAGGTGGCAACCCTGAAGGAGGCGGTGTCCGCGGCCGCATGCGCACCGAGCGAGAGAAGCAGGAGGCACGGGTGGTGGAGGTACAGCAAGAGCTCCAGGCTCTTGTGGAAAAACATGAGAGTTTGGAGCGCGACTCGAAGACTCGAGAGTCCGAGCTTGCATCGGCTCTTGAGAGTGCCAAGGCTGCTAAGGCCGAAGCCTACAAGGCCCTCCAGGAAATCGAGGCGTTGAAGAAAATAGCGGCGGGTAAGGCATTTTTCATGCAAAGTAAGCATGTGAGTGTGAATTACCTATCACTTACCCGAATTCGGAGCTCTCCAGGAGCGTTCGCAAATCTGCCCCGCAGCGTGTCCGATGTTGCCGCTTTCTATAGGTCCGAGGAGGGGAGCTCGACGGAGAAGGTCTTCTGGTCTCAGTATGCTGAGGCCGGACATCCGGTGCCCCTTAGCGACCAGCTGAAGCAGCTGGTCGAGCTCCACAAGGTGGCCGAACAGGCCAAGAAGGGCCTCATAGTTCGGCTGTGTCCCAAGGAGGCCATGCCTGGGAGCTACTTCGGCCTGGTGCGGCGGCTGGTGGATGCGTGTCCATGGGTTGAAGTCATCAAGCACTCCGCCTGTATTGAAGGTGCCCGTCGGGCCCTTGCCCGCGCAAAGGTGCAATGGGCCAAGATGGATGCTGAGAAGCTTGTGACGGACGCGCCACCACCGGGCAAGGAGTATCGCACGCCCGAGATGTATTATAAGAGTGTCCTGAAGGGTGCCCGCATTATTGCGGGTGAGTGCTCCAAAGATGTAATATTTGAGTAGACTCGCATTTTGTTATCTCGTGCGCTGAAAACTTTGTTCATATGCGCTAAGCAACACTTGTTAATTTAAATATTACCTTATGTGCGACTGTTTATCAAATCTGAGAGATGGCCAGTCGTCGGCTTCAGCCCCCATGCCACGAGTGCTGGGGTGTTTGGGATAAATTTGAGCACTCTTGTTCCCATTTTTGGGTCCATCTAGGGAGGCGCTCAACACAACGAACAAGGCAACCGGACTTATAATGCTTGAACACTCTCACTTAGCCATAGAATTCTATAATTTTAAATTTTGGCGAAGCCCCTAGTGTTCGGAAGGCCGAATTTGGGGCGCTATCCACGCCTGGGCCGGACAAAGCCGGTTCCTCGCTCTAAGCGGCATAAGTATTTAGGGACTCGAAAAAAACCTCTCGAACAGCGACCGGCTCTCGCCTCATCATGACGGTCAGTTTTAGCTTTCTGCACTGAGCCGCTCGCCCAGCTCAACTGGGGCGCAATCGCAGTGGTTCTCCTAGTGCTACCTTAGCCGATACAACGGAACATAAGGTACCAAAACATGGGAGCTGGGCAAACCCAACTATTGACCCAACACATGATTTGGAGCCGATGCATATAATGCTATAAGTTCGGGGTGCCGTACTTGTGAAAGTGTTCGGACTTATCACACCATGATGCGGGAAACATAAGCCCCTGGTGTATTTAGCCGTACCAAAGTGTACGGATGCAACATGTCATAAATGAACATATGTATAAGAAAGAAATGCAATGATAAGCAAAAAGGTGTTGCATTGTTTATTCAAGAAATATTGCTATGAATGCAGAATGATACAAATGGTGCGATAAGCAAGGGATGGGACTATTAAACATGTCCCCCTCCAGGGGTAGACTGCGGAATGGTGTATAAAACAGATTTAATGCTCGTAATGGAGACCACCTGGATATTCGTCGCGGCCTTTCTCCTTCCCTGGCTGTTGCATCGTGAGTTCGGCAGGTCTACTGCCGGACAGGGCCTCTGATGAATGGAGTCCTATGGGTGAAAAAAGAAAAAGAAAAAAAGAACGACACACTTGAGAGCCCCTGGTGTGGTTAAGCCGCATTCTGGGCCTATCGTGGTCGTGCCCCTCCCCCTATGCCCATGGTATCTCCAGAGTGTAATGATGTACGTGAAGGACTAGTCTTGCAATTTTGCAGGGGCTGGGGTTGGGGCCGCATTGCTACGCGTGCTCGAAACGTGCCAGGTGGTCTTGTTGTAGGTTACTCCGGGCACGTTTAGCCGTGTCCGGTCGCTTAACAGCCAGACTCGAGAATTGCCTTAAGAGGCTGCACTGTGCTTCTGCCGCGAGAGCCGCTGTATGTTCCTCCGTTCGGAGAGAGCGTTCAGTGTTTCCGTTGACCCTGATGACTCCTCGAGGGCCTGGCATCTTGAGCTTGAGGTATGCGTAGTGCGGCACCGCGTTGAACTTTGCAAACGCGGTACGTCCGAGCAGAGCATGATAGCCGCTGCGGAACGGAACTATGTCGAAGATTAACTCCTCGCTTCGGAAGTTATCCGGGGATCCGAAGACCACTTCCAGTGTAACTGAGCCTATACAATTGGCCTCTACACCTAGTATGACGCCTTTAAAGGTCGTCTTTGTAGGTTTAATCCTTGAGGGGTCTATGCCCATTTTGTGCACCGTATCCTGATAAAGCAGGTTCAGGCTGCTGCCGCCGTCCATCAGGACTCTGGTGAGGTGAAATCCATCGACGATTGGGTCTAAAACCAATGCGGCGAATCCGCCGTGGCGGATGCTGGTGGGGTGGTCCCTTCGATCAAAAGTGATCGGGCAGGAGGACCATGGGTTGAACTTCGGGGCGACTGGCTCCATCGCGTATACATCCCTGAGTGCATGCTTCCGCTCCCTTTTGGGTATGTGGGTTGCGTATATCATGTTCACCGTCCGCACTTGTGGGGGGAAACCCTTCTGTCCTCTATTGTTCGGCGGTCGGGTCTCTTCCTCGTCATCGCTATGCAGCCCCTTGTCATTGTTCTCGGCAATTAGCTTGCTTGCCTGCTTGAATACCCAACAGTCCCTGTTGGTGTGGTTAGCTGGCTTTTCGGGGGTGCCGTGTATCTGGCACGAGCTATCGAGTATTCGGTCCAAATTGGACAGACCCGGAGTAGTTCTTTTGAATTGCTTTTTCCGCTGACCGGGTTTAGAGCCTCTGAATCCGGCATTGACTGTCGTATCCTCACTATTGTCGCCGTTAATGCGGCGTTTGTTCTTGTTGCGGCGCGACCCGCCATTGCGGTCCTTGATATCTGGACTGCCAGAATTTTTGCTGAGGTTGTTGCTGTGGGCTAGCCAGCTGTCCTCTCCCATGCAGAAGCGGGTCATGAGTGATGTGAGGGCTACCATGGATTTCGGCTTTTCCTGTCCCAGGTGCCGGGCAAGCCACTCGTCGCGGATGTTATGTTTGAAGGCCGCGAGGGCCTCCGCATTCAGACAGTCGATGATTTGATTTTTCTTAGTTAAGAACCGTGTCCAGAATTGTCTGGCCGATTCATTTGGCTGCTGAATTATATGGCTTAGGTCGTCAGCGTCTGGTGGTCGCACATACGTGCCCTGGAAGTTATCAAGGAATGCGGCTTCCAGGACCTCCCAACTCCCAATTGACTCTGCTGGCAAGCTGTTAAGCCAATGTCGGGCTGGTCCTTTAAGCTTGAGTGGGAGGTATTTGATGGCGTGAAGATTATCACCATGGGCCATGTGGATATGAAGGAGATAGTCTTCGATCCAAACCGCCAGGTCTGTTGTGCCATCATAAGATTCAATATTCACGGGTTTAAACCCTTCGGGGATTTGATGATCCATTACTTCATCTGTGAAGCATAGTGGGTGTGTGGTGCCTCTGTATTGGGCTATATCACGGCGAAGCTCAAAGGAGCTTTGTCTACTGTGTTCGGCCCGGCCGGACTTGCTGTGTCCGGCACGACAGTTGTCGTCACGTATCATGGGGCGCCCACGCGATCCGTAGATCGATCTTGATTGTCTTGCCTTATCCTCCAATATATCTCGCAAGTCCAGAGCGTTCCCCTGTGGCCTTGTGCTTTTCGAGCGATGCCGGGCCACGGGGTGGTCGGTCAGCCGTATTGTCCGCTGGTGATGCAGGTTCATATGCCTCCTCCTCTAATCAGGGGAGCAGCTTGCGTTTAGGGTAGCTTTTGGAGGGGCGTTCGAGCTCATGCTCTTCGGCCGCAAGGACTTCAGTTCATCTGTTGGCTAGCAGATCTTGATCAGCTCTAAGCTGTTGCTGCTTTTTCTTGAGGCTGTTTGCCGTGGCCATAAGCCTGCGTTTAAAACGCTCTTGTTCGACGGGATCCTCAGGCACGATGAATTCGTCGTCGTCGAGGCTTGCGTTGTCTCCGGAGGGAGGCATGTAATCCTCTACCTCTTCGTCTGCCGCTCTCTCATGAGGGCTGGCGTCTCCGTCCTCCTGTGCTGAATCTTGTTGGAGGGGGTTGTCTTCGGCACTGTCTGGGGTATTATTATCTCCGGTGCCGGAATCTCCATTCTTGCTGTGGCGGGATTTAGAGCGGCGCCGCTGACGCCGGCGCTTGGGCTGTTTCTTGGAGGGGTCATCCTCTGCTGTTCCTTCGCCATTCCCATCCTTTGGGATGTCCACCATGTATATGTCATATGATGAGGTGGCTTTCCAGTGCCCAGTAGGCGCTGGTTCTTGGTCGTCTCCGGCATCGTCGTCCATACCGTCGATGTCTTCGGAGTCGAAGTCTAGCATGTCGGTTAGATCGTCGACAGTGGC
This sequence comes from Triticum dicoccoides, assembly GCF_002162155.2. Taxonomy (NCBI): domain Eukaryota; kingdom Viridiplantae; phylum Streptophyta; class Magnoliopsida; order Poales; family Poaceae; genus Triticum; species Triticum dicoccoides. The sequence goes on along the minus strand of NC_041387.1, from coordinate 178,037,534 downwards.
TACTAAGTGGGTGGTGGGTGGGCTTTGAATTTCTTCGTCGTCCGCATCCCAACCGTCCTGACCGCAGTCCGGCCAGGGCTCTCCTGATAACGAGAGATACTTTAGCGAACTCAAGATGTCGCCGAAAGGTGAGTGTTGAAAGATGTCCGCAGCGGTGAACTCCATGATCAGCGCCCAATCGGATTCGATTGGAGGGGGCGCGGGAGGTTCGGAGTCCGGCGAGGAGTCCGGCACCTCAGAGTCACGAGCTTCACGAGGGACAAGGTCAGTATTCGGCTCCATCACCATAGAGGTTGCAGCCCCCGAGGCGATGTCTAGCCACCCATCCTCGATCTGCGCAGCCGGCTCCGAATTAAGGGTCGGAGCGGACTCGTGTGCGGCCTCCAGGGCACTGTCCGGCTGCAGAGCTAAATCATGCCCATCGTGACAGTGCGGCGCGCTCGGCTGTGGCTCGAATCCATCGAAGATCAAGTCTCCGCGGATGTCAGCCGTGAAGCTCAAACTTCCAAATCTGACCTGACGACCAGGGGCGTAGCTTTCGATCTGCTCCAGATGGCCAAGCGAATTGTCCCGCAGTGCAAAGCCGCTGAATACGAAGATCTGTTCGGGGAGAAAGGTCTCACCCTGGACTGCGTTGTTGTTGATGATCGAAGAAGCCATCGAGCCTATCAGTGACGACACAGAGGAACTCTCAATGAAAGCACCAATGTCGGTGTCAAAACCGGCGGATCTCGGGTAGGGGTTCCCGAACTGTGCGTCTAGGCGGATGGTAACAGGAGACAAGGGACACGATGTTTTACCCAGGTTCGGGCCCTCTTGATGGAGGTAAAACCCTACGTCCTGCTTGATTGATATTGATGATGTGGGTATTACAAGAGTAGATCTACCACGAGATCAAGGAGGCTCAACCCTAGAAGCTAGCCTATGGTATGATTGTTGTTTGTCCTACGGACTAAAGCCATCCGGTTTATATAGACACCGGAGAGGGCTAGGGTTACACAGAGTCGGTTACAATAGTAGGATATCTACATATCCGTATTGCCAAGCTTGCCTTCCACGCCAAGGAAAGTCCCATCCGGACACGGGACGAAGTCTTCAATCTTGTATCTTCATAGTCTTGGACTCCGGCCGATGATGATAGTTCGGCTATCCGGACACCACCTAGTCCAGGACTCCCTCAGGTACCATCACCAGGAGCCAGTCCGAGTGTTTTATCTCTCTGATGAACCCGGCCTCGAGTAACTTGGGTAGCTCCTCTCCCATGGCTTGTCGTTTGGGTTCGGAAAAGCGTCGTAATGTTTGCTTGACCGGTTTGTATCCCTTCAATATGTTTAGGTTGTGTTCAGCTAGCCTGCGTGGGATTCCTGGCATATCAGAAGGGTGCTAGGCAAATATGTCCCAGTTTTTGCGTAGGAACGCCCGCAGTGCGGCGTCGACCATGGGGTCCAGCTGTGCCCCAATGGAAGCTGTCTTCGTGGAGTCCGTTGGGTGGACCTGGAATTCGACTATTTCGTCTGCTAGTTTAAAGGAGGTGGATTTGGATCGCTTATCAAGTATCACGTCGTCCCTATCCACCATGGAGCGCAATGCGGATAATTCTTCGGCTGTGAGGGCTTCAGACAATGCCTCAAGGGCCAAGGCAGCAGTTTTGTTTTCGGTGCGGAGTGCTATGTCCGGATCACTTGCAAGAGTGATGATTCCATTGGGCCCGGGCATCTTGAGCTTCATGTACCCGTAATGGGGTATTGCTTGGAAGCTTGCAAATGCATCTCGTCCTAATAAGGCATGATATCCACTGTTAAAAGGGGCCACTTGAAAGGTTATCTCTTTGGACCGATAGTTCTCCGGCGTGTCGAATACCACATCGAGTGTGATTTTTCCTGCACATCGTGCCTCCCGACTCGGAATAATTCCTCGGAAGGTCGTGCTACTTTGCTCAATGCGGCTCCTGTCTATTTCCATTTTGTTGAGAGTTTCCTTGTACATGAGGTTTAGTCCGCTGCCGCTGTCCATGAGCACTTTGGTAACCCGGCAGTCGTCCACAGTCGGACTAAGGACCAATGCGGCAAGTGCCTGGACTATTCTGAATTTTGGTTCGTCACTGGCATTGAAAGTTATGGCCGTGTCATTCCAAGGGTTTATTGTTGTGACTTAGCAGACTTCGGCGAGGCCGCGGAGTGCCCTTTTGCGCCTATTTTTTTAGGCGAAAGTCTCGAAGACTATCAATACTGTGGGGTTGTAGTCTTCCGCGGGATATTGCTCTGCGGTATTTTTGGTGAGGAGATCCTCGCCGCTCTTGGCCACCTGCCGGAGTATCCAACATGCTCTAAGGCTGTGGGTTGGTGTGGTATCATGCGTTGTGTGTATTTTGCATGGCCTGTCGAGCCATCCCTCCAGAACGGTTATGCGCCCCGTAATGGGCTTCAATTTTTTGGTTATTGGATCAGGCGACCTACGAGGGTGCATCCTTTTTTCTGGGCGAGGGGTTTATTGGAAACCGGTGGGTCCCAAGAGGATGCCTGAGTTTTCCAAGCGCTTTCCATTGCACAGTACTTCTGTACTATGGTTGCCAAGTCAGCAAAGTGTGATACGTGACGGCGATTGATTGCATTGAGGATTCCCTCGTCTGTGCAGTCTTTGCGGAATAAAGAGATTGCGTCTTCATCGCGGCAGTCTTTGATCCTGTCCTTGACAAGGCAGAATATGGCCCAAAAGTGATGGACCGTTTCCTGAGATTGCTGTCTGATGTGGATAAGATCGCTTGTATCTGGGTGGGTGGGTGTCTTTAAATCCGAACCCTGACCCAATCTGGGATCCGGAGTTTGAGAAACTTCCGAGCTTAACAGTCCGGGCTCCGGAATATCAACCAATTTTTCAGGCCCACAGTCCGATTCTAGGTTCGGAGTACGGGGCCCGTCTTTCCGCGGGCAGGTGTCCGGCTTTGTGAGCTCGGAAACATGAACATAGTTCATCCTCAATGTAGAGGACGAGTCGTCACATTGCTCCTCCACTACCGCTGTCTAATGGGTGATCGGTGGAGATTCAATTTCTCTCTAATCAGGTTTAAGCCCAATCCGGTCGTAGTCCATAGCGACTCCCAAGGCGATGCAATCCAGGAGTTCGTTTAAAGACGACAACTCTGTTAGATCCATCTGTTCGGAGTATTCTGAGTTGACGCGGAGGCAATTTTCGATGACCCGAGAAGTCATCGTCGGCCCGACGGCCGAACGGGCGGTCATAGTGAAGCCACCCAGCCGGAGGGTTTGGCCTGAGGCCAGGGCTCCCCCGGAGGTGATGTTGTCCTTGATAACAAGGCGGGCCATCAAGCCTATCTTTGACGTCACAGTGGACCTCTCAATGAAAGCACCAATGTCGGTGTCAAAACCGGCGGATCTCAGGTAGGGGGTCCCGAACTGTGCGTCTAAGGCTAATGGTAACAGGAGGCGGGGGACACAATGTTTACCCAGGTTCGGGCCCTCTCTATGGAGGTAACACCCTACTTCCTGCTTGATTGATCTTGATGAATATGGGTATTACAAGAGTTCATCTACCATGAGATCGTAATGGCTAAACCCTAGAAGTCTGGCCTATGACGTTATGATTGTTGTCCTAGGTTTATATAGACACCGGAGGGGGCTAGGGTTACACAAAGTCGGTTACACAGAAAGGAATCTACATATCCGAATCGCCAAGCTTGCCTTCCACGCAAAGGGGAGTCCCATCTGGACACGGGGAGAAGTTTTCTGTCTTGTATCTTCATAGCCCAATAGTCCGGCACATGTACATAGTCCGGCTGTCCGAGGACCCCCTAATCCAGGACTCCCTCACTCGCAGAATGATGAATACTTTGTGACCCCTCTAGATGTGGGCGGTGAAGAAAAAGAACTGGTCTCTTATGCAGGGTCGGGTCTCCAGACAAACTTGAATGTCTGAAGAATTTGCTGGAGACCTAAGAGTGCTTGAAAGGATGCAAGCTAATCATGAAGAAATGAATTACTCATTTCTCACATCCTTATACTGTTGTACCTATTGTACTGCATGATGAAATTTTATCTGATGAATTTGATGTCATATTCTTCATTAATGAAGTATATGAGTTCGTAAAATGCACTAATTCATCTACAGGATGAATCTCTCAAAGCTATTGAGTGGGTCCTTGATAGTGGATGTACAAATCACATGACTAGTGACAAGAACTTATTGATGGACTCTGCTCTATCTCCATCACATCTGAAGCATATTACCTACACTGACAAGGGAAAAAGCAAGGTATTGGGTCTACGTAGGGTTGCAATCTCAAAGGATCAACACATGGACAAAGTCATGCTTGTCGAGTCCCTCAGATTCAATCTCATGTGTATCTCAAAGCTTTGTGATCTTGATATGGTTGTCATCTTTGGAAAATATCGCTCCATAGTACTCATGGAATATGACAATTCCAAAGTCTTCGAAGGCTTTAGGGGAGGAGAGTTATATATTGTTGACTTCTTTGCAGGACCACAGCCTGCGACATGTCTACTTGCAAATGCTTCGGACGGCTGGCTATGGCATCGACGTCTTGGTCATGTTGGCATGAGGAACTTGCAGACACTAGCAAAGAAGAAGCACGTCATTGGCATCAAGGGTGTCAAATTCCTCGAAGACCATCTTTGTGGGGCTTGTGAGGCTGGAAAGATGACCAGATCCAAGCATCCCTCAAAGACTATCATGACCACCACTCGTCCTTTTGAATTGCTTCACATGGACCTATTTGGCCCCACTCATTATGCCACACTAACAAATGCAACATCTCTATATGGCTTTGTTATTTTTGATGATTATTCTCGTTACACCTAGGTGCATATCATCACTTACAAAACTGAAGTGCAGGAAGTCTTCAAACGATTTTCCTCAAGGGCCTCGACGAATTTTGGTGTGAAGATCAAGCATATCCAGAGTGACAATGGGACTAAGTTTAAGAACACTGGTCTTAATGACTATCTTCATGAACTTGGTCTTACTCATGAGTTATCTTCCCCATACACTCCTTAGTAGAATGGCGTCGTGGAGCGCAAGAACATGACTCTTGTTGAGATGGCTCGCACAATGGTTGATAAATACAAGACGCCTCGTCACTTCTGGCCTGAGGCTATTGATACTGTGTGCCACATCATCAACAGGGTATATCTTCACAAATTCTTCAAGAAAACTTCATATGAGCTCCTCACCGACAAGAAACCCAGTGTGAGTTATTTCAAAGTCTTTGGTGCTAAATGTTGGATTAGAGATCAACATCACAATTCTAAATTTGCACCGAAAGCACATTAGGGTTTTATGCTTGGTTACGGAAAGGACTCGCACACCTACAAAGTCTTCAACACCTATCACCACAAGGTTGTTGAAATTGTAGATGTGTGGTTCGATGAGACTAACGGCTCGCAAAGAGAGCACCTACCTCCTATGCTAGATGAAGTACCTCTTGAAGAATCCATTAATCTCAAGGCTACTGAGGATGTCATACCCACTGAAGAACCTGCTGAAGAAGTTTTTCTAGACCATGAAGAAAATCATGCTGGTGCACCTGAGGAAAATGGTGCTGAAGAAAATGCTCAGCCTAATCAAAGTCTTCAACCTGCTCATCATCGCGTGGCAAATGAAGTGCAGATTGACAAAATCCTCGATGACATCAATGCACCAGTCCTCTCACACGCCCAAAAGCTTCACATTTGTCTAACTTTTGTGGGCACTTCATGTTTTTATCTATCACAGAGCCCACCAAAGTTGATGAGGCATTTCTGGAGCCTGAGTGGATTCAAGCTATGCAAGAGGAATTGCATCAATTCGAGCTCAACAATGTGTGGGAACTTATCAAGCGACCAGATCCTCGCAAGCACAATATCATAGGTACCAAGTGGATCTACCGCAACAAGCAAGACGAAAATGGCCAAGTGGTGAGAAATAAGGCTCGTCTTGTAGCACAGGGCTACACACAGGTTGAAGGAATTGACTTCGATGAAACTTTTGCACCTGTTGCTAGACTTGAAGCTATTCGCATAGTGCTTGCTTATGCTAACCATCATAACATCATATTATATCAAATGGATGTGAAAAGTGCATTCCCCAATGGTAAGCTTGAGCAAGAAGTATATGTTGCTCAACCCCCATGATTTGAAGATCCTAAGCATCCTGACAAAGTCTTCAGACTCAACAAGGTCCTCTATGGCCTCAAGCAGGCCCCTCGGGCATGGTATTATACACTAAAGTAATTCCTCATGAAGAAAGGCTTAAAACCCGATTCACTTGACCCAACTCTTTTCACTGAAACTTATGATGATGAATTATTCGTGTGCCAAATTTATGTGGATGATATTATCGTTGGTTGTACTAACACACGTTACAGTGACGAATTTGCCTATATGATGAGTGAAGAATATCAAATTTCTATGATGGGAAAATTGAAATTCTTCTTAGGTCTTCAAATTCGTCAATGCAATGGCATCTTCATTTCTCAAGAGAAATACCTCAAAGATGTAATGAGGAAATTCGGCATGCAAGATCGCAAAGGTGTCAAAATCCCTATGCCCACAAATGGCCATCTCTGCGCTGATGAAAATGGTAAAGACTTTGATCAAAAGGTATACCTCTCCATGATTGGCTCCTTATTGTATCTGTGTGCATATAGGCCAGATATTATGCTTAGTGTTTGCATGTGTGCTTGTTTTCAAGATACACTGAAGGAATCACACCACAAGGCTGTGAATTATATTCTTCGATATCTAACTCACACTCCAACAATTGGATTATGGTATCCCAAGGGCTTGGTTTTTGATCTCATTGGATATTTTGACTCTGAATATGTTGGTGATCGGGTGGATCACAAGTCAACATCAGGCACATGCCATTTCCCCGGACAATCCTTAGTATGTTGGTCCTCAAAGAAGCAGAACTGTGTATCACTCTCTACTACTGAAGCTGAGTACATTGCTGCTGGTTCTTGTTGTGCTCAATTGCTACGGATGAAGCAAACCCTCAAGGACTATGGCATCAATGTGAAGAATGTGCCTCTCTACTATGACAATGAGAGTGCTATCAAGATTGCTGCCAACCCAGTTCAACACTCGAAGACAAAGCACATCCAGATTCCTCATCATTTTCTTCGAGATCATGTGTTGAAGGGCGACATCTCCATCAACCACATGAAGACTGAAGAACAGTTGGCATATATCTTCACAAAGCCCTTGGATGAGAAGAGATTTAACAAGTTGTGGTGTGAGCTAAATATCTTAGAATCTTCGAATGTACTTTGAAAGGACACACATATCCCAACATTTATGCAAAATTGATGACTTAGATTAGATGTGCAACACACGAAGTAACGTTTTTCTTCAATCAATGAAGACTAACCCTTCTAAGTGTGAAGAAATTAATGAAGAATTTGATTCTTAGAGCCCTACGACAATTGTACGCGGTGTCTGAAATCATCATTCTTATACGGTGGGTCACGCCACCACCCAAAGTTGAAAATCTTCAAATTTGAGTTTTTTGTCATTTTGCAAATTCCTCAAGTTTGCAATTTTTTTAATTATATATGCGTTTTCAATGTCCTCAACAACATTCACTTGTTGCTAATTCCTCAACGTTGATTTTCTGCTAAGTGAATGTGATCGGACCCGTTCCCCTGTATGCTAAACTCAACCTAGTCTGTTCACAAATTCTTCATGTGCGTTCTATTTGAAACCCATTCAAAGTCTTCATTGTGTCCTTGACAGCTGAAGAATTTGTGAATGAAACATTAAAAATATTCATTTAAAATTTTGGTTGTTGCCGCTCAAACCGTTCCGCTTCCCACGACGGATTAAAACTCACCCATGACCACCCACGATCTCCACCTCTCAGTTCATCCAAAACCTTTGGGCGAACAGTTCTTCATTGCGGCTATAAATACCCCTTACCCTCCTCCTTCATCATTCACTCTGCTCGACTGCTACTACCCTCGCTCGAGCTCTGACCTAGCGCCGCCGCCACACTCCATCGTCACCGGTGAGGAAGAGCTTCACTGTCTCGACATTGTCGATGTCGTACTCACGCCGGCCATGGAAATCTTCACTCTGCCCCGCTGTAGCTATCTCCCGCCGCCAAGTTAGGGTGTGGGAGATCTGAACTGACGAACTTCTCCATCTCCACTCCCGGTTCATCGTGTTCTTCATCAAGGGTAATTAAAATCCAATTTTACTGTCCTATTTTGATTCTTATGATTTTCACAAAATCCTCAAAAGGTGTTTATTCTTCAACAATCCACTCCTTAAACACCAAAATGCTTCCTTTCCTTGATTTGTTTCTCTAAGCTATGATTTTCCTCAAGATTCCTCAATGGTGTGCATTTTCTAATCTTTACAACTCTGGAACATGAGTCAAGAATGCTTAGTGAAATTCCTCAGGACATCTATGGTCATATTCCTCAAACTCGATACTTTTTGAAAAGTTTCTGAGAACGCATATGACCTCTCCAAATTCTTAGCACCTATACTCTATTCACAGGTACAAATTGTTTGTTGATGAATCACTAGGTTCTCATCAACTTAACTCATTTACAACATTCCTTGAACAAAATTGCATGCTTCCTTAGAAACATCAAAAGTTCAAAGTCCTCAAGTGAGGAAAATGGCTGACGGGAAGAGACCTCGGAAAGGAGGAAAGAGGCCAGAGACAAACACTACGTTTGAGATCCCTGAGGATATCTATGATGAATATTGTACACCAGATGAAGAAACTCATGGGAAGGAGAACAAGAATTAGCGCAAAGTGCACATACAGAGGATTGAGAGATGGGCAAAGGAATGGAGGGAATATCGCTATGTTACTCCCAAGTACATCTAGAAATTCGCAGTAAACCCTACATGTCCAAGACAACCTTTGGCTGCTGGCCAACTAGCCGATCCAACTAGCATCAAGCGTGGCGAGGAATTTCCTAAATAATGGATCAAGCGCCAAGCAAAGCTCCAAAAAACTACAGCTGAAGCAGTGAGGAAATTCAATGAGGACTCTCAAGATGTTGCTGCTGCTGAGGCCTCTGCCAGTAGAGCTGCGCCAAAGAAGGTCATCTTGAAGAAATTAGTTATAAAGTCAAAACCTTCAAGCTCAATGCCCTCACGGCCAAGTTCCTCAACTACAAAGCCCTCAGGTCAAATTCCTCAAGCGACTTCTTCAAGGGCAATGCCAATCCCCTCAGTTGCTACAAAATTCTCAGCTGCTGCCACAAAGTACTCAACACTCGTGCACCTTGCAACGCGTCAGCGGACTGGTGGTTTTTCTATTGCCTCAGGGGCATCTTCAACTTCCTCAGCTCAACCACATTCCTCAAGTGGTCCAACTCTGTTGATGGTCAAGACCATTGTTGGACGTGGAAAGAGGCCAAGTGCTCACAAGAAGCAAGTGGCATTCCATGTTCCTTCTGATCATGATGAAGCTGATGATGAAGAACTCACAGAAATCATCAAGGACGGACTGGGAAGGGTTGTCAGAGTCAAGGACGGTGATGTGCCTCTTATGTTGGATCCAAAGATGATCCTAGATTTCATTGACATACGACACAAGAATCCCAACACTCTACTCCCTAACCTGAATCTGACTCCCGGTCAAAGTCACATGTTCATTGCCTTCATAGGTGAGGAAAAATGGAAATTTGAAAAGGCCAAGCGAGTCAAGAAGGACCAGTACAAGAAAGAGCACTTTTTGAAGAACAAAGTTTTAAACATGTCTCCTGAAGAACTTGTAAATGTGTAGAAGGAGATCAGAGACCTTAGTGATGAATTTGACAAATATCATACAAATTGCCTTAGTGCCAAGGTCAGATTTGTCAAACTCTCCAAAAAAAACTCAAGCTAAATGTTGCAGCTCCATCGCAACAAAAAATTCCTCAAGCTGAAGCATCTGCTCAGCCCACTGAAGAAGCAACAAGCATAGCTGATGAAAATCAGGCTGCTGAAGAAGCTTCCAGAGCAGCTGAAGAAATTTCAACTCCTGAAGACAATGCCAGGGCAACCATCAATGTTCCGCCTAAAGAAAATGCACCAACTTCATCTGCTCCTTGTGAGAAATCTTCAAAGATGAACAAAACCACCCTTCATTTTGCATCATAAGTGAAGAAAACAAAGGCTGCAGAAAAGGAAGGCGCAAAAAAGAGGAAAGCATCAACCTCTGCAGAGTCCTCAACTCCCAAGAAAGTGAGGGCTTTGACGAGCTCTTTCACACATCCAATTGATGTTGTTCCTATCTCGATAGTGTTGTCAAAGGAGCTCATTCCCTTTGGTGAAGAATATGTCATTCCTAATGATGACATTGATGAAGAAAATCCTTCTGGTGCTTCCTCAGAGTAGTTGGATGAAGAAATTGAAGTGGAAGATGTTATTTCCACACCACTGGTATCATAGCCTGTTGTGGCACCCCAGCTCAGACCAACCGGTTTACCTTGCATTGCCAGCTCAGAGAACAAGTCTTCTGGCAACACACAACATCTTGGTACAAAAAACGACCGCTTTATTGATGCTAGCGGAAACATAGTGTGATATTACATCAAGTAGCGAGGCCAAGCGGCACACATGGTGCGGCTGAAAAATATGTACATTATTTAATGAACATAAAGGGGCCTCGATCATGACAAATATGCGACAGCGGAATGACGTTGAAGCGGGACTTCATAGCACAGGGACACCAATGTGGACACGATCTAGACTCCGCAGCACTCCGATCCGGTTAGACTTTCCTGAAGGCTAGCATAACACGCCAAGTCAGTACATTGAATGTACTTGCAAGCTCACAACAAGCATAAACATAATAGCAAACAATATCATGACATTTAATCAAGTAAAATGCAGATAAACATACTAATGATGCAGTGCAAACCAACTTGTGCACCGAGTGCCTCGGACTCTCTTACCAACAGGTTACCTCGTAACCAAACGGTGATCATTCACGGATCACAAACGAAACCAACACTTTGGTTTCCACAACAACAATCTCAACAATCTCATCATTTAACCAGTGCCAAACATATAACTTAGTGTGCAAGATTACTTATTAATGCTGATCCATGGTGTGACTTACTCACGAGTTGTGTCCGTAACCAAGGACGCGGCTATCGATAGATTAAATACACTCTGCAGAGGTAGTACACTTGACCCACATCACGGAACCCATGGCCTCGCACTCCCATTCAGGTCAACGGCATTCCGATGGAACTACACTCTCTCGGCCACTCTGACTAACTCCCCACTGGGCTAAGTCATGGGTGGCCCCGTGCCTACCAAAGGCATAAACGGCCACCATCTTGCAAAACTTATACGGTCCCAAACGGGGACAAGGTACCATAACAACAACAACGGCACAGAAGGTTACGTCTGCTTACCGGGCCAGGGTACCACACGCCCATAATCTTCCCTCGTTGGAGGCACCGACCAGAGGCGTGACAACGGATCAAATAAAGCCTTCCATAAAGGCAAATGTGGTTGCACCGGGAAAAACTCGATTCAGTGGCACCATGACTCGATCAACTTTATGTTAAAGTTCAATTAACATCAGGTTTAACTTGAAATGAAAACACTGGAGTCACCATATGCCATCATCATGCAACCATTCGACATGCATCACATACCACTTAGAATAAATAGATCAACATCATCAAAAAAATTACTTGCACAAGTCATCACTAAACTTTACTAATTCTTTATCACTGGTCATTAGCACTCATCATTTTTAGTTATAACATTATCATATGAAACCAAATCATCACATGAGAACATAATACCAACACTAGCCATATCACCATCATAGCAAAAACCACATAGTCAAACTACTCATGCTAGATCACACTAGTCTAGGTACTCACTTCTGTAGACTAAGCATTTTACTCATGACAGAATAACTAACATAAGAATTATTTATTAAATAATTATATGCAAGAAATAACTCATTTTCAAGTTGTAAAATCATGAATATTGCAATGACACCATGAAAATGTTGGTGTGGCTTGACTTAGTTCAGAGGAGCTTCACACTCCTCCTGGGTCTCTTCAAGACAAGCTTCTCCTTCTGAAACAATTAAAATCACAAAAATAAAATATCAAGAACACTTATGAAAATTACCAGAAAATCTAGACATTAGAGAAAATTCTCATTTTTGGTGTGTTGCTAGATCTTTTCAATAAGAACACAATGCAAAAAGAATCAACTCATTTGGACTTATGGTTAAAAAGTTACAACTGGTCAAAGTTTCTGGTCAAAAATTGATTTAATTTGAATAAAAAGAAAACCAGGAGGTGACGTCGATGGTGTATTCTAGGAATACGCCACCACTCATACTGCTTGAGTGTGAGAAGTGAGGCTGACCGCGGGCCCCATGCATCAGGTCGGGGAAGAGAGATAAAGAAACAGAGGCGGGCGGCGCTTCTCCCCGTGTTCTCCGGCGAGGAGTGCCCGACGGCCAGAACCAGAGGGATAGGAAGAGAGAGGGGGTCGTGGCGCACCTGCCCATACCCGTGGTTTGGCTAGAGGTGGTCGGACGGGGTCGGAACTAGCCTCTCCAGTGGCTGCAGAATACAGAGCTTGCCGGAGTTGGGGACGACGGCGACATGGGGCTACACCAGGAGCCCCAACGGGGTTGGACGGCACCAGTGCACCACCAACGAGTCGCCTAAGGAATGGGTGGAGCTCGAGAGGCACCGGAGTGAGGAGTAGGAGCTGGCGGGGATCACCGGTGAGCTCGGGTTGGGGCGGCGGCCAGAGGCCTGCCCGACCGGGATGCGGCTTAGCTACGGGCTTCTTGAGGTTGGGTGAGTGTGCGGTGATGCTCGAGGAGGCTGGGGAGGGGTGTATTTATAGGCGACGAGGAGGGGGATCGGGCTCTGCCAGAAAGCTTCTGGACACAGCGTCGAGCGACGAACAACGTCAGCGAGAGGGGGAGAAGGCAACGCAGCTCACGCAGCCACTATGGGAGGGCGGAGACGAGCACATGAGCGTGGGTGGCGATGAGCACAGTGGCACAAGCGCACTGTACACTTGGCCGTGTCGTGCCCATGCCCACTGGGGCGAGCTCTGGCATCGGTGAGCGGCAGAGGCGATTATGGCGAAGTTTGGCAAGGTGCGATGGTCGGGGAAGCGAGCACGAGCTCAACATAGGCTCGGGCGCGATGCAGAGCACGTCGTCGGCATGCCAGCACGCTTGGATGAACGCGGTCACTGCGTGAACCCTTGCGTCATGCCGCTCCTAGCATAAACTTCATGTCTGGCATGTAGTCCTTGGCGGTTTGAATTGTTCCAACGCTTTGAGTTGATCACAGATGCTCTCTGTGTGTGGTTTACTTCATGGTAAGTTTCTGGACAATAACTTGTGAGGTTAACTATGAGTGATCCAATAAGAGTTTAGGGCTGAGATTTGGGGGTTTGTAGTCTCTTAGGAAGGTAATGAAGCTCAAGAAAATTCAGCCTCATTGGATCAAGAAAAAATATACTTGCTGTGTAAAGTGACTTTTCTGTCCAGAACAGAAATGATTTTCTGTAGCAAAAATATTCCAAAAAGCGATGCAATATTTTTGCCCAGAGAGGTGCCCTAAGGTTCAAAGAATATTTGGGAATTTTCTTAGGATTTTTGGAGCAATAAAAATGAGGGTTGCTTTGGGGCACAAACTTCTGAAGTGAGTTTCAAAGAAGAAAATGAATATTTTTCTTTTATGAAAAATATTCCTTGGGCCATTTTTGGGATTCATCAGAGAAAGAATGATGAGTTAGAGATGGATGGGTCACTTGGGTGAAAATCAAAGACATGCCCAAGTGTATAATTCCATTTGAATTGATTCAAAAACTCCAAATTCAAAGCACAAACCAAAGAAGTCCGGAAAAAGAGAGAAGGCAAAAACCAGGCTGTCACACCTGTGCCTCAGTTCACCGCTGAAGAGGTGGGCGTTGAAAAAATAGAAGAAGATGTGGACATTGGATCTACAACCCCTGTGCTGAATGATGATTATTGGGAAAATCTTCACCCCAACTCTCCAATTGCCACACCTCTGCATCCAATTACTCGGTCCCATGTGCAGACTGAAGAAATATTAATAGGGTCTGAAGGACGTCCAACTTCTCTCCAGTCCATACCTGAAGAAATTCCAACTGCAATAGCTGAAGAAGTGGACAACCAGACTACTGATGAAACCGTTGCTTCAATTCCTCGGTCTACTGTACCAGAAGTTGCGAAACAAGAGGTTGTGGGGCCTTCTACTGCAAATCTGTAGCCCAAGCCTCAAAATCCTCATATAAAGAGGCAAAAATTCAAGAATGTCGATTTCTTCCCTGAGCATCATTTCTTCACTGATGCAAATCCATATGACTCGGCAAGATTGAGGTGCAAGAGGTTCTAGACTACAAGCTAGATGAACTTCTATGCATCTGTTTTGTTTCACAAGGACAATGTCTTCCAACACAGGCAGATTCCTCATGTGGATATGGAGTCCATTCCATGCTTTCAACCAGTTCTCATTGTTCTTCATGAAGCTGGACTCCTAAATTTCTATGCTGATATATGTGACTGGAATGAAGAGCTAATTGTTCAGTTCTATGCAACCCTGCATCTCACTGGCAATGTTGCTGATGTCAACTGGTGCTAGACTGGATGACTGAAAACACTCATTATAAAGCTTCGGCCTCAGAATTGCTTCATGCCATCCCAATTAGTCCTCCTGCAGAAGGCGCAAGGCTGGTATATGAAGAACCTGAACTTCAAAATCATTTCATGCAAGTGCTGATGAAGCCTTTGTGGCCAGGCCAATCTCCAAGAACCACTTTCCTCGTGAAGGATTTGTTGTATGTGCCAAGGACAATATACTGCATATTAACCAAAACCATCAGTCCCATCAAAGGCCACTACTCTGAAGAAGAAGAAGTTGTTGGCATCATGAATAATCTGTTGTTCAACATCATTCATGGGATTCCCATTAACTATCATGATTTCTTCATCAGGACTTTGGCAAATGTTGTACTGTCGCCGTTTGAATTGAAGCCCTATGCTCCTTGGATTATGAAATTCATCAGAACCATATCTTCAATTCCATACAAGGCCGATTTTTAGAATCACCTCAGCTTCATGCCTCCTATTGAAGTTCTCAAAAGGACTATTTCTTCAGCTGATGAAAAAGGCAAAGTTGCTATCATTGATGAAGGCACTCGTCCATTGGATGGCCAATTCCGTAAGGCTGCATCTTACTCCAGCAATGATGACTCTGCAACTCAAGATTTTGCGGCTAAAGCCCATGAGAAAAATCCTCAAGCCACTGCCCCACGAGTGATGATTGATCGTGAGATTGTTCTAAGTCTTCACCAGAAGGTCAATCACAATCACAAGCAGGTTAAGCATCAATTTGGCTCAATTTTTTTAGAACATGGCTGTTACTCAGAACACTATGAAGAAGAATCACTATTATGCGCATGAAATCCTCAATCGCACTTGGGCCATACTTTCTCATCTTTATAGTGATGAAGACCTCAACCATATGGACTTTCAATAGAACTTTGAGTGGTGAAATCCTCCCTTGAAGAAATTCAAGAAGGTCAAAGTTCCTCAGTTGGTTACAAGTTCATTTTCTTCATCGCGTGAGATGGATGAAGCTAAGGATCTTGACGACACTACGGCATGCCCTACTGATGACCCACAAGTATAGGGGATCTATCATAGTCCTTTCAATAAGTAAGAGTGTCGAACCCAACGAGGAGTAGAAGGAAATGACAAGCGGTTTTCAACAAGGTATTCTCTACAAGCACTGAAATTATCGGTAACAGATAATTGTGTGATAAGGTAATTCGTAATGAGTAACAAGTAACAAAAGTAACTAAGGTGCAGCAAGGTGGCCCAATCCTTTTTGTAGAAAAGGACAAGCCTGGACGAACTCTTATATAAATCAAAGCGCTCCTGAGGACACATGGCAATTACTGTCAAGCTAATTATCATCATGCTCATATGATTCACGTTCGTTACTTTGATAATTTGATATGTGGGTGGACTGGTGCTTGGGTCCTTCCCTTCCTTGTACAAGCCTCCCACTTATGATTAACCCCTCTCGCAAGCATCCGCAACTACAAAAGAAGAACTAAGATAAATCTAACCATAGCATGAAACATATGGATCCAAATCAGCCCTTACGAAGCAACACGTAAACTAGGGTTTAAGCTTCTGTCACTCTAGCAACCCATCATCTACTTATTAATTTCCAATTCCTTCCCCTAGGCCCAAATCATGGTGAAGTTTCATGTATTTGACATTCACATAACACCACTAGAGAAGAGACAACATACATCCCATCAAAATATCGAACGAATACCAAATTCACATGATTACTTATAACAAGACTTCTCCCATGTCCTCAGGAACAAACGATACTCACAAAGCATATTCATGTTCATAATTAGAGGAGTATTAATTATCATTAAGGATCTGAACATATGATTTTCCACCGGATAAACCAACTAGCATCAACTACAAGGAGTAATCAACACTACTAGCAACCCACACGTACCAATCTGAGGCTTTGAGACAAAGATCGGATACAAGAGATGAACTAGGGTTTGAGAGGAGATGGTGTTGGTGAAGATGTTGATGGAGATTGACCCTCTCTCGATGAGAGAATCGTTGGTGATGACGATGACGATGATTTCCCCCTCCGGGAGGGCAGTTTCCCCGGCAGAATAGCTCCACCGGAGCCCTAGACTGGTTCTGCTCAGGTTCCGCCTCGAGACGGTGGCGCTTTGTTCCAAAGGCTTCCTTCTGGTTTTTTCCAGGCCAAGACACACCATATAGCAGAAGATGGGCACTGGAGGCCTGCCAGGGGGCCCACAAGGCAGGGGGCGCGCCCAGGGGGGTAGGGCGTGCCCCCACCCTTGTGGATGGCTGGTGGCCCCCTCTGGTGCTTTCTTCGCCCAATTTTTTTATATATTCCAAAATAATTCTCCGTGAAGTTTTAGAACTTTTGGAGTTGTGCAGAATAGGTCTAATATTTGCTCCTTTTCCAGTCCAGAATTCCAGCTGTCAGCATTCTCCCTCTTCATGTAAACCTTGTAAAATAAGAGAAAAAGACATAAATATTGTGATATAATGTGTAATAACATCCCATAATGCAATAAATATGGATATAAAAGCATGATGCAAAATGGACGTATCAACTCGCCCAAGCTTAGACCTTGCTTGTCCTCAAGTGAAAGCCGAAATCGAAAAATATGTCCACATGTTTAGAGATAGAGGTGTCGACAAAATAAAATACGGACATGAGGGCATCATGATCATCCTTAGAGCAGCAGCATATAATGTCGTATAATTTCTTATGCTAAAGTAACAATTCATTCACAAGGTAAAGTACGAATCAAAAACTTCATTACAAACTAACAAACTATGATCTCATTCATTGAGGCAATTGCAATTTATCATTACATCGGAAAGAGTCAATTCAAGAGCTTTTCAGCAAGTCCACATACTCAACTATCATTTAGTCTTTCACAATTGCTAACACTCACGCGATACTTATGGGTTCAAAGCTTCAATCAGACACAGAGAAAGATAGGGGCTTATAATTTTGCCTCCCAACCTTTTACCTCAAGGGTAATGTCAACAATAATAGCTTATGATAACCTACATCCGGGTGGATATATATATCTGGATCTCTACAACACATGGTGTCGTGGAAATTGTCACGTCAGATGTCCTTAGTATAAGGACTTAGTCGCGAGGCCAACGCATCTATGTGGTAGCTTGAGAGGGGTTGAGCGGAATCGAGAGACGCAACACAAGACAGGGATTTAGACAGCTTCGGGCCCCGGGAAACATCATCCGGTAAAAACCCTACATGCTGTTTGAGGCTAGGTCTCATTATCATCACGAGGGAGTCACCGTAAACCGGCTCTCCTCTTTGTGTCTAGCCCTAAGATTGTTTCTTATTGCTTGTAGCTTGTCCCTCGTTGGGGAGCCCTGCCCCTCCTTATATATGTTGAAGGGGCGGGTTACATGTGGAGTCCTATTAGGATTAGGACTAGTCTATCTCTAATACAAACCGGATACAAGTCCAGGTCTTAACTCCTTGTAAGACAAATATTCCTTATGCCTTTCCTCTTAAACCGGCTCACCATAGTATGAACCGGCCTTCATGAACCGCCCGTTGGGCCACCAGGTCTTGTCGCTCCTCGCACCCGCATGCCGGATTACCAATGAGTCGTGAACCGCCAGGTCCAAACGGGTCGCCGGTGAACCGCCAAGCGTCAGCGGGGTCTCAAATAAACCGCCAAGTCCGGCCGGGTTAACTTCCGGCCGGTTTACACCGCGGGGTATATCCCCGACATTAGCCCCCAAGTTTAGCTTGGATTTATCCATGGTAAACTTATGCTGCAAAATAAACACCAGAACACATTTGGCAAATTGTGCTCCAGGTTAAGAATTCTTGTAGACCGGCACCTGATCGTTCCTAAGTCCTTTGTCATTTCCTCCTTCTAGAAAATCTGGGTCAATAACCAGCTTCATACCCAAATTGCTGATGTTGGCTTCTTATAGAAAAATATTGTGAAGAATAATCCACTTGAGTCGGCTTCCAAAGCGCCGGTTTAAGAAATATTGGTGTTAAAATACTCATCTGATATTCAACCAGTTTGAAGATGCAGAACTTGCCAGTTTTATCATTGCCAAAGACTGTCGGGTTGCAGCCATAGGGTCATAATGATTGGTGATGCCGGTTCAACCTAGTTTGCTCAATCAGAGAATTTGAAAATATTTCTTCGATAATAATATAATACCTGTAGCCCCCAAGTCTTTGAGCAGACCAAAGTGGTGGCTTAAGACTTTGCTTCAATATAAATACTGCCACTTTTAAAGAAATCCATGTTGTTCATCCCAGTGACTAGTAAAAACTGAATACTCCATACTATGTAGCCCCCAAGTGCCGGGTTGTCATGCTTGCAGCAACCTGGGACTTGTAATTGTCTTATACTCATAAAAGCTTCAACCAGTGTAACCTCCAAGGGCCGGGTCATTATGCAATAATGAGCAGGGACTTTGTAGGTATAATCATGTAGATTTGAGCAATGATGTGTAGCCCCCAAAGGTCGGCTCAGTAAGATAATATTGAGCTGGGACTTAATATATACTTCAATGAAAATAACATCATATGATGTAACCCTCATCATGGGACTTGAATCCACGTCCACAGGGTTAAGAGCCTTGTGCTTTACCAACTGGGCAGTGGACTCTTCAATATAATGAATAAAAAGCTTTGTACCTTCAACTGTTGACAAGAGCAATTGGTAGCCCCCAAGGGCCGACTCATTATGATGTGATGAGTCGGGTCTTCAATAAGGTGAGCAAACA
The DNA here is from genome assembly GCF_002162155.2 of Triticum dicoccoides. Lineage (NCBI taxonomy): Eukaryota > Viridiplantae > Streptophyta > Magnoliopsida > Poales > Poaceae > Triticum > Triticum dicoccoides. The sequence goes on along the minus strand of NC_041387.1, from coordinate 178,018,175 downwards.
ATGACTTTGCATTATCCCCTAAGTGTCATGGTGCATGCTTGCAGCGACATGAGACTTGCATATTTGATGTAATCTCAACTTAAATAATGTAGCCCCCAAGTGCCCGGTTGTAAGCCTGCAGCAACTCGGGACTATTCCTTCAATTGTAGAAAAAATCATACCTATTGATAATATGATAGCCATTGCGCTAAAGCAACTTTGAAAACCTCAATAATACCGGTTATTAATAACCATAATAAAATCCAGCCATGCTGGCTATTCAAGAGAATATAATCCGGTATGAAAACCTTATTCATTCAGTATCATAATGAAAATCCAGCCAAGTTTGGCTATTTGAATAATACAACCCAATGATTTATAAGCGCATGATTCCAATGGCGCAATCCGAATATATACTGGCGACTTATAGTCCCAAGCCAGGTCGGTTTAATAAACACCGGATAATTTTTCATCATATACTGGCGACTTATCGTCTTAAAGCCAGGCCGGTTTAACAAACACCGGATAATTTATCATCATACTGGCGACACATAGTCGAAAGCCAGGCCGGTTTAATAAACGTCAGTGATTTATAATCATGCTTTATTCAACCTGTTTCTGCATACAACAAGTTTAAAGTGTCCTGGCGGTTTACCGCCGGACGGGTCATAATGCCCAACATATATACTGGGTTTATAACCAAGGTTGCACTTAAGAATAATCGAATATGAAATATATCATACCTGTGATATTGAATCACATTGCTAGTTTTACCAACTTTTTGTAGTAAGAGTGATAACCCCAATCTTGAGTAATGATAACTCCTTTCATACTGTGCCGGTTGATGATAAACCATACCGGGTTGTGATAAACACCGGTTTAACCATATATAATACTGGCGACTCGTAGTCAAACCAGACCGGGCTGATAGTCTCCGGATTATAACTTGATCCTGTATTGACAACTTGTAACTGAAAGTCAAGCCGGGTTAATGAACACCGGTTTACTCCATAATAAGATGGTAACATAAAATCAAAAAATCAAACCGGGCAAATAGTCTCCGGATTAAGAATTGACCGTGTTCCCTCAATTGACAGTCAAACCGGTCTGCGAATTTTGTCGGTTTGAGAACGCAACAAAGAAGAAATATTTATTAAAGAAAATTTCAAGCAAAGGCAATGATAAAAACCGTTTGCAAAAACATGATTTACTGAGCTGGTCAGATGGTGTTACCACGGTCAGACAGGACTAAGCCCCCAATAGGAGTGACAATGGTTCAAGTCAGCCAGGTCCCCAAATGAAACCGTGGCATTTATGCCGATCAAAAGGCGTGGCAATGGTTCGGGTTCGACCAAGCCCCCAAGTGATTCTGTGGCCTTAGGCCGATCAAGAGGCGTGACTGGTTCAGACTTGACCATGTCCCCAAGTGATCTGGTGGCTTTCGCCTATCAAAAGGTGTCGCATTGGTTCGGACACGACCAAGGCCCCAAGTGATATCACAAAACTTTTTTGAAAAGCAAATTTCAAGGGGTAAACCGGAGGCCGTTTTAAGACAGAACCTCCGTGTAACCACGCATGATGTAAAAAAAGAACAGAGACCCCGCTTTATGAAGCAGAAGCCCCCATGTGATCAATAATATGATAAGCCAATAAGGCATGATACCCATGTTTGGACCGCGCATCATGGCAGCAGGTCCTCTTTGGCACCCTTTAACCTTTTTGCAAGAGATAAATCCTTGTTGAACCGGGATTTTGAACCGGATATTGAGAGCTTCAAAGCTTTGTGGGAGACATCTTTCCCTTGAACCGGATTGTAAACCGGAATCTTCATTTTCAGCCGGAAATTTTCTGATGGCCTTTCAACTCGAACTTGCAAGAAGTTAATTCCTTTTTGAACCGGACATTTTTAAACCGGATTTGAGCGCTTGAGAGCTTTGTGGGAGAATATATTTCCCTTGAACCGGATTGTAAACCGGAATCCTTTCTGATGATTCGAAACTTCTTCATTGAGCCAGGATTTTGTAACTGTCATATACTTACTAAGCCGGAAATTTTCTGACGGCCTTCAAATAACAGTAGCCTCCGGGACCGGGTTATCTTTCCCTCCATCGTCCTGGGGTTCTTAAATTTGCTGGCAAGATTTGCTTAGTCATGTCATCGTAGCCCCCAAGTCTCAAGGTGACTCAAGGAGTTGGCTTTAAACTCTCCATATTTGACCGTGATATAAACCGGCATAACTTGTATATCATTAGTGTTGATAACACGATGTGAATCCACATAAGGTTGAGGTGACCGCGGCGGATTATAGATGATCTCGTATGAGCCGTGTCAGCAACTCGGCCAATGGTTCCTTTCAACTGGTTGTTTTGAGGTTAACCAAACTGTAGTGGCAGTGATTTGTGCGCATACCCATTGAACCATCCAGCGCAGACAACAGATGATGATAACTTGCCTCCAATTTGCTGAAAGAAAATCGGGCTACCCAAGTTGTGACTTGCTCATACACAATAAATAGCTCAAGCAGACAGGTGCGGCCCGGTATGTTGATGTAGACCAGTCCACAGGGACGACGATTTGCACACGTTCATTCACCGGGTGGTATGACACGGACGAAAACACCGGTGCAGAACGTTGCTAGCGCGTGCTCCGTGCCCGCCTCATTTGTAATGAACAATTGTCCTGTGTCAAAAAATATCACAAGCCAAAGTAATTGTTCACACAAAAATTAATGTGCTATGAAAACAAAACCGGACGGATATCACCTGTCATTTTTTGTTTGGATAATGGATGATCTGTCCGTAGATAAATTCTTCAGTACTGTTACTGAGTTCCCTTTGATCCATATATGTATCCAAAGCATATATGTGTTGATGCTGCCGATCTTCTTTTTCATTTGATCTCCGCATGGGTCGTAGTAGTACTAATTTAGCTTCCAGGCATGTGTATGGGAGTCAAATAAGTAGTTTGACCCTCTCTCTTGAAAACAACGTAGTCACTTTTCCTTCCAATGGTGTAAACTATGTTTGAAGCTGGTCAAATGGATTCAGACTGCGGGTGTCTGGAGTTGGGGTCATATTTGGCGTGAACTCTCTACAGTAGAGCGCGTGCAACATTTTCTTCTGAAGCATCCCTCGTTTCCACTGTTTAAAATCTGCACCTCCTCAGTCTCATCAACAGGTTAGGAGAAATAACACCTCCAGGCTTGTCCTTGGCGCGACCTCCTTCACGTATTTTACTTCTCTTTAGCACTGTACATGTAGTCTTTGCCTCACACTCACAGTAATTCGGATGAAAATGTATTTGACTACATACGTGCTTTATCTAGCACTTTCCAAGGATTAGCAGAGTATCAGAAGACTTGAACTTCCAAGCGTATGTGCTGCCCCCGGCCTCTGCTCTGCTCTGTTTGTACCATATACACGCAAACACAACTGGCACTAGCTAGCCAATATGGGCAAGAGCGGGCAGGCCACGGAAACGAGCTCGGCCAGAATTTGCCCATGGCTGCAGAACTTGGCGCTGGCGATTTGATCCGACCACTGGTGGCTCATACTGAAGTCTAGGCCGGCCCGCAGTGGCAGCTCAGAAGCAGAGCCACGAAAGCAAGCCTGCGGGCAGCAAGGCGAATGCAGCTGCGGCTTGGTATGGAAACGATATCTTGAGGCGACACAATCGGTTTGAGGGTGGAATTGCGGCAGCGGACGGCTCACGACCGAAGATGAGGCGAACCCGGACGAGGATGCAGCACCGCGGGCAGCTCGTGGCACGGGCGGCACTCGGTGGCGGCGGGTTGGAGAAGCGCACCATGGCCGGTTCAGTGCGAGCGCGCATAGCAGGGGGTCAGAGGCGAACCCGGACAAGGATGCAGCACCGCGGGCAGCTCGGCATACTCAATGTACGATAACTCGGTGGAGACGAGACCCAGCCAATGCATGCACAAAGCTGCCGGGTTAAAGCGCGGACGCGGCGGACTAACGAAGCAGGGCGCGTGACGGGTCAGCGCCCGATGGTTTTGACGGAAGCTGGACCGGGCCGAGCAGCGGATGCGGCAACAGCAACTCGGCGGTTTATGGCGACTCACGGACAGGGCCCTAGCGGGTTGACGTGCGGTGGCAGCCCACGGCGTGGCAAAGTGGAGGGACGAGACAGCGGCGGTTTGAATCAGGGGAACGAGCCAGCGGCGGCCCCCGAACGGTGTTTCGACTGGCGAGACGAGGCAGCGGAGATGGAAGCCGGCAACCTGTCGCGCCGCTTGCGGAGGTGGTAAAGCGGTCAGCCGGTCAGAATCGAACCAGCTCAGGACCGCGGACGTAGTGACTCGGAGGAGCACAAACCGGCAGGTTGTAAGCGCGACCTGAGGCCTGCGGGTTGGAACGGCCAAGGCGGTTCAGCGGGCTGCAGCCGGGATGGAAGCGATCCGGTGGCGGCGGGTTGGAGGCCGCTTGACAGTGTAGGCGCGCCAGTGATGCCGCAGAACTGGCGCAATGGTCGCCAGAACCGACCAGCACGGCGACTTGGTCCGTGCCCGCGGCTGTGGATATGAGGGCATGCGGCCGATGGTTCAGGACTCTTGGAATCACGGCGAAGGCGGCTCTGGAGCGGCTCAACGGCAGTTTGGAGGCAGCGACTTGCCCAGGGCGCGGCGGCTCTGGGCCTTGCCCTGTCGAGGCAGGCCGGCTCAAGGCCGCGGCGCGGGGTGAAGCGATGCCAGCTCAACGCGGAGCCAGCAGAGGAGGAGCCCATGCACAGACGGCACTGGTGGGTATGCGATGTAAGACCTGGCCCGAGGCCAGGGCAATTTGGGGCAAAGGGCCATGGCGGCTTGAGGCAAATCGGGGCCAGACAGCTCAGAACAGCGGGGGAGCAGGGCATCTTTGGAACGGCGGCCGACGGCTCGATGACGGTCGGTGGTTTACAAGCAACCATGACAGTCAGCAGCTTACGGCAGCAGCAGGGACCACTCGAGGTAAAGGCGGTTCACAACGGCCAGAGACTTGGAGGTGCGCCGGCGATGGCAAAGGCGTAATGACAGAGGTGAGCATCCTGCTCAGATTCGGCGGGTCAACAATGCGGGTCGACAGAGGAGTCCGAGCCCGTGTTCAATCCGCTCCGGGGTCGTTTTCCATCAGTTTGAAGCCTTGACTATCCTTGTCTGTGCCCTCCAGGTTGCAGTGGTTGAGGTAGAGGTGATGGCAACTCTTGACGCGGCGACTAATCTGAAACCGATGCGGAGCAGGGCCCGGTCCGAAGCGAAAAATAGAAAGTGGCCAGGCGGTTTGAGGAACAGCTGTCTTATCCGACGGCTCAGAAATAACCCGGGGGCGGTTTATGGTGATGTGAAGCAGCAATGTTGGGTGCACCAGCCATGGTGGCGGCCTTGACCAAGTTGCTCGAAGGCGAAAATTACTCTCCTGATTCTGATCTGCATACTGTTGCCAAAGTAATTTTCGATCGAAAAACTCAGAGTTAATGTAGACCATCCAAACTGGCTCTTCTTCATCTGAAAAATCCGCGAGTTTTCTCGAAACCCTAGATGAGATCCCTCCAAGAACTCATCACCACCGTGCGCGTGCCCCACGGTGGGCGCCAACTGTCATGGAATTGTCACGTAAGATGTCCTTAGTATAAGGACTTAGTCGCGAGGCCAACACATCTATGTGGTAGCTTGAGAGGGATTGAGCGGAATCGAGAGACGCAACACAAGACAGGGATTTAGACAGCTTCGGGCCCCGGGAAACATCATCCGGTAAAAACCCTACATGCTGTTTGAGGCTAGGTCTCATTATCATCACGAGGGAGTCGTTGTAAACCGGCTCTCCTCTTTGTGTCTAGCCCTAAGATTGTTTCTTCTTGCTTGTAGCTTGTCCCTCGTTGGGGAGCCCTGCCCCTCTTTATATATGTTGAAGGGGCGGGTTACATGTGGAGTCCTATTAGAATTAGGACTAGTCTATCTCTAATACAAACCGGATACAAGTCCAGGTCTTAACTCCTTGTAAGACAAATATTCCTTATGCCTTTCCTCTTAAACCGGTTCACCATAGTATGAACCGGCCTTCATGAACCGCCCGTTGGGCCACCAGGTCTTGTCGCTCCTCGCATCCGCCTGCCGAATTACCAATGAGTCGTGAACCGCCAGGTCCAAACGGGTCGCCGGTGAACCGCCAAGCGTCAGCGGGGTCTCAAATAAACCGCCAAGTCCGGCCGGGTTAACTTCCGGCCGGTTTACACCGCGGGGTATATCCCCGACACATGGTGCTTGCCAAATGAAAAAGTGTAAAAAGGAAAGGTGAAGATCACAATGACTCTTGTATAAGGGTAGAGGATAAAAGTAAAAGATAGTCTCTTCACAGAGGGAAGCAGAGGTTATCATGCGCTTTTATGGTTGGATGCACGAAATCTTAATGCAAAAAAACATCACTTTATATTGCCGCTTGTGATAAAGAACTTTATTATGCAGTCTGTCGCTTTTATTTCTTCCATATCACAAGTTCGTATAAAGCTTATTTTCTTCACACTAATAGATCATACATATTTAGAGAGCAATTTTTATTGCTTGCACCGATGACAACTTACTTGAAGGATCTTACTCAATCCATAGGTAGGTATGCTGGACTCTCATGGCAAAACTGGTTTAAGGGATGTTTGGAAGCACAAGTAGTATCTCTACTTTGTGTAAAGAATTTGGCTAGCATGAGAGGGAAAAGCAAGCTCAACATGTTGGAGGATCCATGACAATATAACTTCTATTCGGATATAAGCAAACATAACTCATTATGTTGTCTTCCTTGTCCAACATCAACCTTTAGGCATGTCATATTTTAATGAGTGCTCACAATTACAAAAGATGTCCAAGATAGTATATTTATATGTGAAACCTCTCTTTCTTTATTACTTCCTATGAATTGCAACAATAACCAAAACTTTGTTTGTCAACTCTCAACAACTTTTATTCATCATACTCTTTATACGTGAAGTCATCATTCTCCATAAGATCATTATATGATCCTTTTATTTCTTTTTATTCTTTCTTATTTTTGTTTTATTCCCTTAAGATCATAGCAAGAAAGCAAAGCCCTCAACTCAAAACTACTCTTTATTATATATGACTCACAGACTCGGTTACATAGATAGATCTCGAAACAAAACTCAAAGCTATATCATACTAAAAACTTTATTCTACTAGATCAAGATATAACCAAAAGGATCGAACTAAGAAAAATTATAAAGGTTTAGGTGTGATGGTGATACGATACCGGGGTTCCTCCCCCAAGCTTGGCAGTTGCTAAGGGGAGTGCCCATACCCATGTATTTATGTCTCTTTCTTCGGAGGTGGTGATGATAGAGTTGTTGGTGTGGTAGGCTTGTCATCCATCTTCCAAGGCATACGCTCACCATCATATAAAGATGAACGAGTCTCTGGGATCCTCAAATCTGCTGCCAAACTCATCCTCTTAATATGTATTCATACTCACAGTTTTGGTTTTGCGGGTCATAGATCTGGGCTTGGAGATGCTCGATTTTCTCATGAAGCTTGAAGTTGGCCTCCCCGATGTTCTTAGAATCCAACTTGTGATTGTTGGTGAACTCCGCGATCATCAAGTGATTGGTGTTGAGTCCATGTTCCACCATCCCCTGAGACTTGAAAACTTGTTGCTCCATTGCTTCGAGTCTTTTCTCCATGTATCCGGTCTTCTTTGGCCCCTCAACATCGCGGATGTGTAGCACCCCTCACGCATCTCAATGGCTTGAGGGTGTTGCAACACCTCCACAAGGTAGGGGTTGATGCCCTTCTTGAAAAACGTGTCCTTGGGGGTGCTTGGAGACGTCATGATGATCTACACCTGTCAGAAAAATAGCTCAAAACAAGAACAGAGGATTTTGTCGTGTACGGTGGTCAAAACCTTTGAGATATTATATAATGATTTTTTACCAACCAAAAGAAGTATTGTGCAAGAAAATGGAGTCCGGAGGGCACACGAGGTGGCCACAAGGCAGGGAGGCGCGCCCAGGGGGTAGGGCGTGCCCTCCACCCTTGTGGTCTCCTCGTGCATCTTTCGGACTACTTTTAATTTTCCTAATTTTTTAAATATTCCAAAAAGGAGAAAATTTTCCATTAGAACAGTTTTGGAGTAGGTTTACTTACCATAACACATACCTATTCCTTTTCAGAGTCTGAAACATTCTGGAAAGTATCCCTTATGTACTCCTCCGGTGTTATGGTATTAATTATATTGGTCTCAACATTTCTGGGGGTACCTGAGATATAATGTTTGATTCTTTGACCGTTTACCACCTTCAAATTTATGCCTTCGGCGTTGTTGATTTTGATGGCACCAGAACGATAGACTTCCTAGATAATGTAAGGACCTTCCCACTTAGAGAGAAGCTTTCCTGTAAAAAAAAATCTTAAACAAGAGTTGTATAGCAAAACAGGATCACCTATATTAAACTCACACTTTTGTATCCTTTTGTCATGCCATCTTTTAACCTTTTATTTAAACAACTTGGCATTCTCACAGGCTTGGGTTCTCCATTCATCAAGCGAGCTTATGTTAAATAACCTCTTCGCACCGGCAAGTTTGAAATCATAGTTGAGCTCTTTGATTTCCCAATAAGCTTTATGTTCTAGTTCGAGAGGTAAGTGACATGCCTTTCCATAAACCATTTTATAAAAAGACATACCCATAGGGTGTTTATAAGTAGTTCTACATGCCCATAATGCATCATTAAGTTTCTTAGACCAATTCTTTCTAGATCTATTAACAGTCTTTTGCAAAATCAATTTAATCTCTCTATTACTTAATTCTACTTGAGCACTAGACTGAGGGTGATATGGATATGCAATTCTATGGTTGACATCATATTTAGCAAGCATTTTACGGAAAGCACCATGAATAAAATGTGAACCACCATCAGTCATCAAATACCTAGGGACTCCAAACCTCGGAAACATAACTTCTTTAAGCATCTTAATAGAAGTGTTATGATCAGCACTACTAGTTGGAATAACTTCTACCCACTTAGTAACGTAATCAACAACAACTAAAATATGTGTATACTCATTAGAGGAAGGAAAAAGTCCCATATAATCAAAACCCCAAACATCAAATGGTTCAATAACAACTGAATAATTCATAGGCATTTCCTGACATCTACTGATATTACCAATTCTCTGGCATTCATCACAAGACAAGACAAACTTACGCGCATCCTTGAAGAGAGTAGGTCAATAAAAACCAGATTGCAATACCTTATGTGCAGTTCTATCTCCAGCGTGGTGTCCTCCGTAGGTCTCGGAGTGACACTTGCGTAGGATTTGTTCCTATTCATGCTCAGGTAGATAACATCTAATAACACAATCTACTCCTTCTTTATAAAGGTGTGGGTCACCCCAGGAGTAATGTCTTAAATCATAGAAAAACTTTTTCTTTTGCTAGTATGTGAAACTAGGCGGTATAAATTTAGCAACAATGTAATTAGCATAATCAGCATACCATGGAGTATTATGAGAAGCATTTATGACAACTAATTGCTCATTAGTTAAACTATCATCAATAGGCAGTGGGTCATCACGAACATTTTCTAACCTAGACAAGTTGTCTGTAACAGGGTTCACAACTCCTTTTTTATCAATAATATGCAAATAAAATTCTTTTAATAAGAGAACCCATCTAATAAGTGTAGGTTTATCATCTTTTTTTCCATAAGATATTTAATAGCAGCATGCTCAATGTGAACAGTTACTTTGGAATCAACAATATAAGATCTGAACTTATCACAACCAGAAACAACTGCTAAAAATTCCTTTTCAGTAGTAGCATAATTTCTCTGGGCACTGTCTAGAGTCTTACTAGCATAATGAATAACATTCAATTTCTTATCAACTATTTGCCCTAGAACAGCACCAACAGCATAATCACTAGCATCACACATAATTTCAAAGGGTAAATTCCAATCAGGTGGCTGAACAATAGGTGAAGAAATCAAGGCTTTCTTAAGTATTTCAAATGCTTCTACACAATCATCATCAAAAACAAAAGGAACATCTTTTTGCAAGAGATTAGTGAGAGGCCAAGAAATTTTAGAGAAGTCTTTAATAAACCTCCTATAGAAACCAGCATGACCAAGGAAACTTCTTATACCTTTGATATCTTTAGGACACGATATCTTTTCAATAGCATCTACTTTAGCTTTATCAACTTCAATACCTCTTTCAAAAAATTTATGCCCAAAGACAATACCTTCATTAACCATGAAGTGGCACTTCTCCCAATTTAAGACAAGATTAGTTTCTTCACATCTTTGCAAAACTCGATCAAGCTTGCTTAAGAAATCATCAAAAGAAGTTCCGTAAACGGAGAAACCATCCATGAAAACCTCAACAATCTTTTCACAAAATTCAGAGAATATAGCAGTCATACATCTTTGAAAGGTAGCAGGTGCATTGCATAATCCAAAAGGCATATGTCTATAAGCAAAAGTACTGAAAGGGCAAGTAAAAGTTGTCTTTTCTTGGTCCTCTTTTCACACATGTATTTGAGAGTAACCAGAATAACCATCTAGAAAGCAAAAATGTGTATGTTTAGATAGTCTTTCTAGCATTTGAGCAATAAAAGGTAGAGGGTAATGATCTTTTATAGTAGCTTTGTTCAATTTGTATCATTAGGAACAACAGTAATGCCTCCCTTCTTAGGGACACAATGAACGGAACTTACCCATCTACTATCAGCAATAGGATAAATTATACCTGCCTCCAGAAGCTTTAATATTTCATTTCTTACCACTTCCTTCATATTAGGATTTAACCATTGTTGATGATCGACAACTGGTTTAGCATGAGGCTCCATATTAATTTTGTGTTGACATAGAGTGGGACTAATGCCCTTAAGATCATCAAGAGTATATCCAATAGCGGCATAGTGCTTCTTCAGAGTTTTCAATAAAAAAAATCTTCATGCTCTGAAAGGTTAGCACTAATAATAACAGGATATATCTTATTTTCATCAAGATAAGCATAGTTCAAAGTATCAGGCAATTGCTTAAGCTCAAACACGGGATCACCCTTGGGTGGAGGAGGATCCCCAAGCATTTCAACAGGAAAAATGTGTTTCAAAACAGGTCCTGGATTAAAGAATATTTCATCTAATTCCTTTCTTTCATTCATAAACATATCATTTTCATGGTCTAGCAAATATTGTTCTAAAGGATCGGTAGGAGGCATGATAATTGAAGCAAGAACAATAATTTCATACTTACTAGGCAATTCTTTCTCATGGGGTTGTCTACGAAATTTAGAGAAATTCAAATCATGAGACATATCCCCAAAACTTACAGTAACAATTTCTTTCTTACAGTCTATCTTAGCATTGATAGTATTCAAGAAAGGTCGACCAAATATAATGGGACAGAAATCATCTTGTGGGGAACCAAGAACAAGAAAATCAGTAGGGTATTTTATTTTCCCACACAAGACTTCAACATCTCTGACAATCCCAAATGGTGATATAGTATCTCTATTGGCAAGCTTAATAGTAACATCAATATCTTTTATCTCAGCAGGTGCAATATCATTATAATTTCTTGATATAAGGTAAAAGGGATTGCACTCACACTAGCACCCACATCACATAAGCCATGATAACAATGATCTCCTATTTTAACAGAAACACTAGGCATGCCAACAATAGGTCTATGTTTATCTTTAATATCAGGTTTAGCAATTCTAGCAGCTTCATCAAAGAAATAAGTAACATGCCCATCAATATTATCAACCAAGAGATCTTTAACCATAGCAATACTAGGTTCAACTTTAATTTGTTCAGGGGGTGTAGGTGTTCTAGTATAACTCTTACGAACCGCAATTGAAGCTTTAGCATGATCTTTTATTCTAACGGGAAAAGGTGGTTTCTCAATGTAAGCAGTAGGAACAATAGGATCAACATTATAAGTAATAGTTTCTTCTTCAACTTTAATAGGTTCTACTACTTTCACTTCAATGGGAGGATGATATTTAACCACTTCTCCTTGGTTGGTCAACATGAGTAGCAAAATATTCACATAAAGAAGCTACTATCTCAGAATAAAGTCCATATTTAGTGCTAAAATCACGAAAAGCATCGGTATCCATAAAAGATTTAACACAATCAAACTTAAGGTTTATACCTGACTCATTACCTTCGTCGAGTTCCCAATCTTCAGAGTTGCGTTTAATTCTTTCCAATAAATCCCATTCGAATTCAATAGTCTTCTTTATAAAAGAACCAGTACAAGAAGTATCGAGCATGTATTGATCATTACGAGAAAGCCGAGCATAAAAATTCTAAATAATAATTTCTCTTGAGAGCTCATGATTGGGGAATGAGTATAACATTGAATTAAGCCCCCCCCCCCAAGCTTGAGCAATACTTTCTCCTTCACGAGGCCAAGAATTATATATATAATTCCGATCACGATGAACCAGATGCATAGGATAAAACTTCTGATGAAATTCCAATTTCAGTCGGTTGTAGTTCCAAGATCCAATATCATCACATAGCCTATACCATGTCAATGCATTGCCCTTCAAATATAAAGGGAAGACATTCTTATTCACATCAACATGGGTGAACCTGCAAGCTTAAATATTCCACAAACTTCATCCACATTGATTAGGTGCATATCAGGATGTAATGTTCCATCTCGTGCATAAGGATTAGCTAGCAGTTTCTCTATCGTACCCAAAGGAATTTCATAATAAATTTTCAGTAGGTTCAGTAGGTTGAGGAGAAACTATTTGATCTATTAGTCGAGGTGAAGATACCCCGAACAAGCCTCTCAAAGGATTATTTTTCATAGTGACAAGTGACAGTAAATTTCAGCACGTAATATAAATGTTTCCTTACCGAATTCCACTCAGGCACTTCACTCCCTGGCAAGGGCACCAGAAAAGAGTCCTGATGATACACAAGTATAAGGGATCTATCTTAGTCCTTTCAATAAGTAAGAGTGTCAAACTCAACGAGGAGCAGAAGGAAATGACAATCGGTTTTCAGCAAGGTATTCTCTGCAAGCATTGAAATTATCGGTAACAGATAGTTGTGTGATAAGATAATTCGTAATGAGTAACAAGTAACAAAAGTAACTAAGGTGCAGCAAGGTGGCCCAATCCTTTTTGTAGCAAAGGACAAGCCTAGAAGAACTCTTATATAAAGCAAAGCGCTCCTGAGGACACATGGGAATTACTGTCAAGCTAATTATGATCATGCTCATATGATTCCCGTTCGTTACTTTGATAATTTGATATGTGGGTGGACTGGTGCTTGGGTGCTTCCCTTCCTTGTACAAGCCTCCCACTTATGATTAACCCCTCTCGCAAGCATCTGCAACTACGAAAGAAGAATTAAGATAAATCTAACCATAGCATGAAACATATGGATCCAAATCGGCCCTTACGAAGCAACACATAAACTAGGGTTTAAGATTTCGTCACTCTAGCAACCCATCATCTACTTATTACTTCCCAATGCCTTTCCCTAGGCCCAAATCATGGTGAAGTGCCATGTAGTCGACGTTCACATAACACCACTAGAGGAGAGACAACATACATCCCATCAAAATATCAAATGAATACCAAATTCACATGATTACTTATAACAAGACTTCTCCCATGTCCTCAGGAACAAACGTAACTAATCACAAAGCATATTAATGTTCATAATCATAGGAGTAATAATTATCATTAAGGATCTAAACATATGATCTACCACCGGATAAACCAACTAGCATCAACTACAAGGAGTAATCAACACTACCAGCAACCCATAGGTACCAATCTGAGGTTTTGAGACAAAGATCGGATACAAGAGATGAGCTAGTGTTTGAGAGGAGATGGTGCTGGTGAATATGTTGATGGAGATTTACCCCCTCTCGATGAGAGGATCGTTGTTGACGATGATTGCAATGTTTTCCCCCTTCGGGAGGGAAGTTTCCCCGACAGAACAGCTCCGTCGGAGCCCTAGATTGGTTCTGTCGAGGTTCCGCCTCAAGACGGCGGCGCTTCATACCGAAAGCTTCCTTCTGATTTTTTCCAAGTCAAGAGACACCATATAGCAGAAGATGGGCACCGGAGGCCTGCTAGGGGCCCACAAGGCAGGGGCGCGTCCGGGGGTCAGGCACGCCCCCACCCTTGTGGATGGCTCGTGGCCCCCCTCTAGTGCTTTCTTCGCCCAATATTTTTTATATATTCCAAAATAATTCTGCGTAAAGTTTCAGGACTTTTGGAGTTGTGCATAATAGGTCTCTAATATTTGTTCCTTTTCCAGTCCGGAACTCCAGCTGCCGACATTCTCCCTCTTCATGTGAACCTTGTAAAATAAGAAAGAACAGGCATAAGTATTGTGATATAATGTGTCATAACAGCTTATAATGCAATAAGTATCGATATAAAAGCATGATGCAAAATGGACGTATCACCTACACCGACAAACGACCCCGACAACGATGGCGCTCCTCCATCAACCTCATGATGATATTCTTCAGGGGTGTTAGTCCTCATTTTTCGTCCCTTTTGGCCATTCGATGGCAAAGGGGGATAAAATTGAGTTAATTCAAGCGGGTCTAATATATATGGGTTGTTTTTTTGTTAATTTACAACTCTCTCTCTTCTAAAGTGTTTGTTGGTTGAGTTGTAAGCTTAAGTCTGATGGTGGTCTGATACTTTTGAACTGCTTTCTGCATGGTTATTTCCTCAAGTACCTTAATGCATGCATGCTGAATTTCATCAGACACCATTTTCCATCATGCATTTCAAATTCTTCATATTATATGTTAAAATGCATGTATGGATTACAAGATATAGGGGGAGATCTCCATGATTTCATTCTACAATGTGCATTTGCAATCCAAAGCAAATTCCTCAATATGCACATCTTTAGGGGGAGTTTTTCTATATCTTGCAATCAAATTCCTCTATATCGGTATTTACACTTCATATGTTTATCCCCGTTGAAAACTTAACCTATTTGTCATCAATCACCAAAAAGGGGGAGATTGCAAGTGCATCTAGTGCCCCTTAGTGACTTTGGTGTATTGAAAACTTATAGGTTAAGGGACTAATGTGTTTGTGAGTGCATATGTCTAATAAGTCTCTGAGGAGTTTGATAAATCTGATGAATGTCAACCCCTAAAAATGAATGTCTTCAACTGAAGATTTTGGTTTTCTTGAAGACTTTGAAAATGGGGAAATTGGTGTGACCTTGAAGACACTGATATTGGTGCAAGGATTATGAGGCGTGAAGACTTTTGTTTCCGTAGTTTCATTTTCCTTTCTTGAGTCATAGGAAACACCGTACTGCTAAAGGGGGGCGAGGTAAAACTAAGGAAAAAATTTCAAGTGATGCTCATCTCAAAACCTACACATTCCCAATCCTTCGAGTGAAGCCTTTGGAAATCTCATATAGTTCAGTCAATTTCTTTAGTGAGAGAGACAAAGATCTTCTGCTCTCTGAGGAATTTGTTCTGACTGAGGAGTTAGGAATTCGCCAGTGTGGATTGCTTACAAGTGAGGAACATGATACCCCTGAGGAATTTGAGAGATCAAATTTCTGACCGTTGCTGTGCTACGCACCAGCTATCCCAAATATCTTAACCACCTAACGGTCATATCATTGAAGGGCATTTATGTCTTATCATGTCAGGCTGCTCCCTGGCTATAAATAGCCTCCCCCTCAACCACTAGTTGGTTGGCTGCTCCGAGAGAAACTGACACTTGTCATTTAGAGCATCCCATCCTCCGCGGACTTTGGGAGAAAATCATCAGTGAGGAAAAACCCAAAACCCCAACACCTAAAACCCAAAGTGATTGAGCATCACTGAAGATATTGTTCCTGTGTGGAACCGATGCTTGTTAACTTTGAAGAATGTGCATCTTCCGGACGGTTAGGCGTCATGGTCTAGAGCATCCAAGAGGAATTGTGGATCACTGAGTGACCAAGTCTGTGAAGGTTTGGAAGTCACATGAAGACTTAATTACCACGAGTGGTTGGGTGAGGTCCGTGTGACCTTAGCTCAAGGAGAATACAGCAAGGACTATGTGTCCTGGGACTATGTGTCTTTTGGTTTAAATAGCAAGCCGCTCCAACCAGACGTACAACTATCACAGCAGTTGGAACTGGTCTACCAAATCACCGTCTTCACCGAGCTACTGGTTCTATTTCCTCAACCCTTTCATTTCCTCACATACTTGCTGTTCATCTTGATCGTTACTATTTGAAGACTTTGACTGAAGACTTTCTACATTTCCTCAATCCTATTTCTTCAGTCGTCTTGTCTTCTGCATGTTTATCCTGGTGTCACACTACTTGTGCTCTGTGTATACTTCATTTCATCATGATGACTATGCTAATGCTTTGGTATGCATGCACCTGAGTATTTTATCTGCTGCCTGTAGTTCGTCACATAGCTAATTCCTCAAGTAGTATTTCTTCAAATGCCGAATTTGTAAAAATTGCCTATTCACCCCCTCTAGTCGATATAACACACTTTCACAGACTATTGCTTTGAATCATATAAAAGTCCAAATGTCTGTGCTACAGAAGAAAAGAATATGTGATGAACTTGTTAGAGCATTCCACATCCAAAATTCTGTTTTTATCATTTACCTACTCGAGGACGAGTAGGAATTAAGCTTGGGGATGCTGACATGTCTCCCACGTATCTATAATTTTTGTTTGTTCCATGCTATTATAATATCATTCTTTTACGTTTTACAATCATTTTATAACTTATCAGTAACACAGATAGGTGAGGTAGCAAAAGCAGGATCGTATTTCATTCTAGCATTCAAAGACTTTTCTTTCAGCTTGGCTAAAAGTTTCTTAAGATCATTTCTATCATTGCAAGCAAAGAAGTCTCTAGTAGTTTCTTCATCCATTACATAACCCTCAGGTACAACAGGCAATTCATATCTAGGGGGAGAATATTCATCATCAGATTCAGTGATATCATCAGTTTCAGTAATTTCATTCTCTCTAACCCGAGTCAGTTGTTCAAGAAATTCACCTAGTGGCACATTATTATCAAGCAGAGAAGTAGTATCATCATAAGCATCATGCATAGCAGAAGTGGCATCATTAATAACATGTGACATATTGGAATCAATAGAAGGTGTAGGTGTCGCAAGTTTACTCAAAACAGAAGGTGAATCAAGTGCAGAGCTAGATGGCAGTTCCTTACCTCCCGTCATAGTTGAGGGATAGATCTTGGTTTTTTTGTCTTCCAGATTCCTCATAGTAATCAACAGATATAAATCCCAAGTGACTCAGAGAATAGAGCTATGCTCCCCGACAACGGTGCCAGAAAAAGGTCTTGATAACCCACAAGTATAGGGGATCGCAACAGTTTTCAAGGGTAGAGTATTCAACCCAAATTTATTGATTCGACACAAGGGGAGCCAAAGAATATTCTCAAGTATTAGCAGCTGAGTTGTCAATTCAAGCACACCTGAAAGACTTAATATCTGCAACAAAGTATTCAGTAGCAAAGTAGTATGGAAGTAACAGTAACGGTGGCAAGAGTAACACTAGCAGTTTTGTAGCAATCGTAACAGTGGCAACGGAAAAGTAACTTAGCAAAGATCAATATGTGAAAAGCTCATAAGCAATGGATCAATGATGGATAATTATGTCGGATGGCATTCATCATGCAACAGTTATAACATAGGGTGACACAGAACTAGCTCCGGTTCATCAATATAATGTAGGCATGTATTCCGAATATAGTCATACGTGCTTATGGAAAAGAACTTGCATGACATCTTTTGTCCTACCCTCCCGTGGCAGTGGGGTCCTAATGGAAACTAAGGGATATTAAGGCCTCCTTTTAATAGAGAACCGGACCAAAGCATTAACACTTAGTCAATACATGAACTCCTCAAACTACGGTCATCACCGGGAAGTGTCTCGACTATTGTCACTCTGGGGTTTGCCGGATCATAACACGTAGTAGGTGACTATAACTTGCAAGATAGGATCAAGAACACTCATATATTCATGAAAACATAATAGGTTCAGATCTGAAATCATGGCACTCGGGCCCTAATGACAAGCATTAAGCATGGCAAAGTCATAGCAACATCAATCTTAGAACATAATGGATACTAGGGATCAAACCCTAACAAAACTAACTCGATTACATGGTAAATCTCATCCAACCCATCACCATCCAGCAAGCCTACGATGGGATTACTCACGCACGGTGGCGAGCATTATGAAATTGGTGATGGAGGATGGTTGATGATGACGATGGTGGAGGATTGTAGCGACCACGATCCCAATGGACCGAAGTCTCTGTGCTTAAGTGTCATCCCTGGATCGGTAATGCTGACACACACAGTACTCGGGGAATTATAACAGAGTTCAGTCACACACTTATTACATCGAGGTCCTCATAAAGAGTATGATTACACAAAATAATATGGCTGAAGGACATCTGAACTAAATAACTGCGGAAGCTTCGAAGGTAAATGAGTCCATCAACTCCAACAGCATAGCTGAGTGCATGACAACGACCTATCGCACCTTATTCGCCGTCTGAGTAGTATGCAACATGTGACGTTGCAGCCGTGTAGGTCAGCATATTGAATATGCTGGTAGAGTTACACTGTAAAGCAATGAATGCAAGAACTATATCTACATGCAATATTTGGCTGGTGGAGGCTCTAAGTTTATGATTTTTGCATAAAGCTAGTTTTTCCCTACAACAAAGAAATAAATTGTATTTACTACTCCCAAGTTGTACCAATATTTGAGAAGGTTCCTCCAACTCAAATCACAATTAAACAAGTATCATCATTAAACCCAATTCAATTAATTAAAGAGTGATGAGATCAACAATAATATTCAATTCCAGATACTCAAGATGTCCATAACTAGGGACGCCGCTAACCATGATTAGTTTACACACTCTGCGGAGGTTGCGCACTTTTCCCCACAAGACTCGACCGCATCCATGATCGGAAGATCGAGACATAGTCTTTCGGAAGCATTAACTCTCTCTACTCCGGGCAGACCAATACACCTACTTTCCCCTACATCTGCTAGTCCACCTCTTCGAGAGCTCATACAACTTACTCAACTATGCCAGAGCCCATAATGGCTTGTGGCTGCACACGGAAGTTTCTAGTCATAAAATATCATATGATCCCTTTGAGCTTGGGTGGCGAACCGAGGAAAAATCACACAGGTACTCCGGGATTTCCCAAACGGACAAACACTGGATTCTCCAGGTTCCCCAACCAATCCACCCAGATGTGTATTATAGTTGCCACTTTAATGTCATCCAAGATTAATAACTATCATAACTTCCATGTGTATCAGGATCCAATCCCCGTCTACGAGCATGGTTAAGCAATAATAGAGCATAACGTATATTACCGGGGTGATCAAAGGTATTAGGTTCCTACCTCAAGTACTACAACCAAACCACACGTTCCCAATCCTACTCATGCAAATATTTGAGGGGCAAAGCTAATGCATAGTAAAAACTGGGTATAGAAGAGTATGATCAAAGTGTAACTTGCCTTGTTGATGATCTGCAAACTCTAGAGATTCGTATTAACAAGCTTCGCACTCTGGGTAATCTAGCGTAGACAAACAGTAGCATGTAAGCAATCACTCAAACTAAAGAAAGAGAAATCGAGAAAAGATCCAAATAAAACTCGAAACAAGCAAACGACCAAACTAAATAGAAAACAAAACCTAACAGTATTATTTTCATGTGGATTAGATCTTAACAGTAGGTACATGTGATTGGCTATGATTTGCAAAAAGAATCAACTCAAACCGAGTTAAGAAATTCAAAATACAAACGAAACAAGATCGAATCCTAATCTGAACTAAACTCAAACTTTAAATTTTCAAAATCATGTTCAAGTTGGTTTACTGGAAAGAAGAGATCGCAACAAAGAATTAGGCATTGGTTTCACCTAATTTGGATAAATGAGCTAAAAGTTATGCTGGTTATAAGATCAGGGGCTAAATTGCAGGAAAACTATTCGCGGATAGGTCCCTGGCCGAAAATAAAACTAAAAAGAAAACTTCCGCTAAATAAACATAACAAACAAATTCATTCATTACAGAGGCTAATCGAGTGGACGTACGCTATTTACTCGGTCTAAAAAATAAAACTGATTTATACTATTTAACCGAGAAAAAACCAAAGAAAACCGATCGGACCGATAAAATCAAAAATAAACCAATCTAGGGTTTACCGATTTTTACGACGAGAACCGGTGGAGGTGTCCGCGGTTGGCGCGCTGGGCCATGGCCCGGCTTCGGCTGGGCCGGCCCAGGAACTTCTTTTTTCGACACGATTTTCGCGAAGAAAATCCTAATAAATAAAAAAATCTAAAAATTGCAAAAACAATTTTCACCGTCCCTACCTAATATTTGGGAAAAAATGAACATTTTTCTGGAATAAATGCAACTTTTAAAAATGCATGTTTTTCTCTAATTCAAATACAACTGCAATTAAAATTCAGATAAAATAATAATTTGATTTCAGAAATTTCTTCTCCAATATTTCTCCTAGGTTTTGAAGAAGTCATTTTATCTTCACTCATTTATTTTTATTGTTGGAAATAATTGGAGAAAAATTATTGAAAATCAAATTGATCCTCTTTTCAAATTTGAAATAAATTCAAATATGTAATTTAAATGAAACCTCCAACTCTCTCCTTGGGTCCTTGAGTTGCTTAAGATTTCTAGGATCACAACCAAAATGCAATAAAATATGATATGCATATGATGTTCTATGTATAACATCCAAATTGAAAATTGGGATGTTACGCGGATTCCCCTCTCCGGAGCCCCGAATGGACTCTAGATCGGCCCTCCTGAGGAAGAACAAGGCTTGGCGGCGGCTCCGTATAGTAAAACGTGATGAATCCTTCTCTCCGATTTTTTCTCCTCGAACGTGAATATATGGAGTTGGAGTTGAGGTCGGTGGAGCTCCAAGGGGCCCACGAGGTAGGAGGCGTGCCCAGGGGGTTAGGGCCTACCCCCCACCCTCGTGGCCAGGGTGTGGGACCCCTTCAGCTGATTCTTTCGCTAGTATTTTTTATTAATTCCAAAAAGTGACTCCGTGAAGTTTCAGGTCATTCCGAGAACTTTTATTTCTGCACAAAAATAACACCATGGCAATTCTGCTGAAAACAACGTCAATTCGTGTTAGTTCCATCCAAATCATGCAAATTAGAGTCCAAAACAAGGGCAAAAGAGTTTGGAAAAGTAGATACATTGGAGACGTATCACATATCAATCAAAGTATCCCAAATTTCCTTTGCATTCTCAAGACGGCTGATTTTGTTGAATTCTTCTGGGCACAATCCATTGAAGAGGATATCGCAAGCTTGAGCATTGTATTGCAGCAACGTCAATTCTTTCGCAGTTGCTTCCTGATTTGGTTCTCTCCCATTGAAGAATTCACCTTGCAAACCAATACGCACAATAGCCCAAACGGCGGGGTTATGTCCAAGAATATGCATTATCATCTTATGCTTCCAACTAGCAAAATTAGTACCATGAAAGTAAGGACCTCTACGGTGGTAATTTCCCTTGCTAGACACCATACTCTCCTAGGTTGTGAAACCAAGGCTATGATCACCAAAACTATGGAAACCAAGGCAAATGGGGACCAAAGCTCGAATACCAACTGAAGGATCGAAAGTATGTCTAGAGGGGGTGTGATTAGACTACTTGACCAAATAAAAATCTTGCCTTTTCCCAATTTGAAGTCTTGGCAGATTTTAGCAACTTAACACAAGTCAAGCAATCAACCTACACATGCAATTCTAAGAGTGTAGCGGCGGAATGTAAAACATTGCATATGAAGATAAAAGGGAAGGGTTTGGAGAAGGCAAACGCAATGTAGACATAGAGATTTTTGGCGTGGTTCTGATAGGTGGTGCTATCGTACATCCATGTTGATGGAGACTTCAACCCACGAAGGGTAACGGTTGCGCGAGTCCATGGAGGGCTCCACCCACGAAGGGTCCACGAAGAAGCAACCTTGTCTATCCCACCATGGCCATCGCCCACGAAGGACTTGTCTCACTTGGGTAGATCTTCGCGAAGTAGGCGGTCTCCTTGCCCTTGCAAACTCCTGGGTATCTTGACGGAGGCTCCCAAGTGACACCTAACCAATCTAGGAGACACCACTCTCCAAAAGGTAATAGATGGTGTGTTGATGATGAACTCCTTGCTCGTGTGCTTCAAATGATAGTCTCCCCAGCACTCTACTCTCTCTCATAGATTTGGATATGGTGGAAAGATGATTTGAGTGGAAAGCAACTTGGGGAAGGCTAGAGATCAAGATTCTTGTGGTTGGATTGGAATGTCTTTGTCTCAACACATGAGTAGGTGGTTCTCTCTCAGAAAATAAGTAGTGGAAGTGTGAGCATATTCTGATGGCTCTCTCTCTCTCTAACGTTGAAGGGGGTGGAGGGGTATATGTAGCCTCCACACAAAATCTAACCGTAACACACATTTTACCAAATTCGGTGAGACCGAATGCAGAAACTCGATGGGGCCGATCTTGTTCAAAATGTGAACGTTAGGATTTTTGGTGGGACCGACAAGATCAACTCGGTGGGACCGATCTGCTAGGGTTAGGGCAAAACCTCATCTCGGTGAGACCGATCGCATCAACCCGGTGAGACCGATTTTAGCAATAAGCAAACAGAGACTTGGCCAAGCAAACTCGGTGGGACCGATTGCTCATTTCGATGAGACCGAAATGTTGCAAAAAGGAAACGGAGAGTTTGCGTTGCGAACTCGGTGGGACCGATCGCTCATCTCGGTATGACCGAAACGTTACGAAGGGAAACAGAGAGTTTGCAATCCCATCTCGGTGAGATCAAGATCCCTATTGGTGAGATCGAACTAATTAGGGTTTCTGGCTATGGCTATGTCAAGTGAACTCGGTGGCGCCGGATGAATCAAATCAGTGGGGCCGAGTTTGACTTTAGGTTTAGGACAAATTTGGATATGAGAAAGTGGTTGAGGGCTTTGGAGCATATCACTAAGCATTTTGAGTAAGTAGACCATTAAGCAACACCTCATCCCCTTTTAATAGTATTGGCTTTTCATATGGACTCAATGTGATCTTGGATCACTATAATGGAAATGAAGAGTCTTGAAATTTTGCCAATATGTGTCCTTAGTATTTTGAGGGATCCACATCTCTAGTCCATGCCATGCCAAACATTGAACTTTCTGAAACATTTAACTTGAATGGCTATTAGTTCAATGGGCTATATGTTGTTATGAATTACCAAAACCACCCGAGGATAAGTTGCACTTTCAGTAGTGCTACTTCATAATCCATTTCTTGCTCATAGTGATCGCTCTTCTCTTGTATGTGATTATATCATAGTTTAGATCGATGATGAAACATGTGTATGTGACCAGTTGCATGTATGCGAGACTTGTAATAACTTGTATCACTATTTTGAGATGATGATGAGACAATTGTGTTGGACCATTATGATGATGATGAGATGCTATGTCTTGAGCTTGCGTTGGTTTTCCTTGAATAGGAAAGGGTGATGCAGCAATAGTAGCGTAAGTATTTCCCTCAGTTTTTGAGAACCAAGGTATCAATCCAGTAGGAGGCTCCTCAAAAGTCCCACGCACCTACACAAACGAACAAAGAACTCGCAACCAACACAATAAATGGGTTGTCAATCCCTTCACGGCCACTTGCGAAAGTGAGATTTGATAGAGATAATATGATAAGATAAATATATTTTTGGTATTTTATAATATAGATGCAACAAGTAAAGATGCAAATAAAAGTAGATTGAAAGCTTATATGATAAAAGATAGACCCGGGGGCCATAGGTTTCACTAGTGGCTTCTCTCAAGATAGCATAAATATTACGGTGGGTGAACAAATTACTGTCGAGCAATTGATAGAAAAGCGAATAATTATGAGATTATCTAGGCATGATCATGTATATAGGCATCACGTCCGCAACATGTAGATCGACTCCTGTCTGCATCTACTACTATTACTCCACACATCAACCAACTCCTGCCTGCATCTAGAGTATTAAATTCATAAAGAACAGAGTAACGCATTAAGCAAGATGACATGATGTAGAGGGATAAACTCAAGCAATATGATATAAACCCCATCTTTTTATCCTCGATGGCAACAATACAATACATGCCTTGTTGCCCCTGCTGTCACTGGGAAAGGACACCGCAAGATTGAACCCAAAGCTAAGCACTTCTCCCATGGCAAGAAAGATCAATCAAGTAGGCCAAACCAAACTGATAATTCGAAGAGACTTGCAAAGATAACTCAATCGTACATAAAATAATTTAGAGGAGATTCAAATATTTCTCATAGATAAACTTGATCATAAACTCACAATTCATCGGATCTCGACAAACACACCGCAAAAAGAGTTTATATCGAATAGATCTCCACAAGAGAGGGGGAGAACATTGTATTGAGATCCAAAAAGAGAGAAGAAGCCATCTAGCTAATAATTATGGACCCGAAGGTCTGTGGTAAACTACTTACAACTCATCGGAGGGGCTATGGTGTTGATGTAGAAGCCCTCCATGGTCGATTCCCCCTCCGGCGGAGCGCCGGCGAAGGCTCCAAGATGGGATCTCGCGGATACAGAAGGTTATGGTGGTGGAAATTGTGTTTCGTTGGCTCCCTAGATGTTTTCGGGGTACGTAGGCTTATATAGGAGGAAGAAGTACGTCGGTGGCCGCCCGAGGGGCCCACGAGATAGGGGGGCGTGCCCAAAGAGGGTGGGCGCGCCCTCCTGTCTTGTGGCCGCCTCGGCTGCTTCTTGACTTGCACTCCAAGTCCTCTGGATCATGTTCGTTCCAAAAATCACGCTCCCGAAGGTTTCATTCCGTTTGGACTCCGTTTGATATTCCTTTTCTTCAAAATACTGAAAGAGGCACAAAAACAGCAATACGGGTTGGGCCTCTGGTTAATAGGTTAGTCCCAAAAATGATATAAATGTGTAAAATAAAGCCCATAAACATCCAAAAGGGGTAACATAATAGCATGGAACAATCAAAAAATATAGATACGTTGGAGACGTATCAAGCATCCCCAAGCTTAATTCCTGCTCGTCCTCGAGTAGGTAAATGATAAAAACAGAAATTTTGATGTGGAATGCTACTTAGCATATTTCTCAATGTAATTTTCTTTATTGTGGCATGAATGTTCAGATCCAAATGATTCAAGATAAAAGCTTATAAAACATAAAAATAATAATGCTTCAAAGCATACTAACAAATAATCATGTCCTATCAAAATAGCATAGCCAAAGAAAGCTTATCCCTACAAAATCATATAGTTAGGCCATGCTTCATTTTCATTAAACAAAATACTCCCATCATGCACAACCCCGATGACGAGCCGAGCAATTGTTTCATACTTTTTAACGCGCTTCAGCTTTTTTTCAACTCTTACGCAATACATGAGCGTAAGCCATGGACATGGCACTAAGGTGGTAAAAGATGGTGGTTGTGAGGACAAAAAGAGGGAGGAGATAGTCTCACATCAACTAGGCGTATCAACGGGCTATGAAGATGTCCATCAATAGATATCAATGTGAGTGAGTAGGGATTGCCATTCAACGGATGCACTAGAGCTATAAATATATGAAAGCTCAACAAAAGAAACTAAGTGGGTGTGCATCCAACTTGCTTGCTCACGAAGACCTAGGGCATTTTGAGGAAGCCCATCATTGGAATATACAAGCCAAGTTCTATAATGAAAAATTCCCACTTAGTATATGAAAGTGACAACATAGGAGACTCTCTATCATGAAGATCATGGTGCTACTTTGAAGCACAAGTGTGGAAAAGAGATAGTAGCATTGTCCCTTCTCTCTTTTTCTCTCATTTTATTTTTTTTCTTTTTCTTTTTTTTTCTTTGGCCTTTCTCTTTTTTTCTTTTAGGCCTTTCTCTTTTTTCTTTTTTTTCTTTTTGTAAAGTACGAAGTCTCATCCCGATTTGTGGGGGATCATAGTCTTCATCATCCTTTCCTCACTGAGACAATGCTCTAATAATGAAGATCATCACACTTTTATTGATTTACAACTCAAGAATTACAACTCAAAGCTAGAACAAGATATGACTCTATATGAATGCCTCCGGCGGTGTACCGGGATATGCAATGAATCAAGAGCGACATGTATGAAAATTATGAAGGTGGCCTTGTTGGAAATATGCCCTAGAGGCAATAATAAATTGATTATTATTATATTTCCTTGTTCATGATAATCGTTTATTATCCATGCTAGAATTGTATTGATAGGAAACTCAGATACATGTGTGGATACATAGACAACACCATGTCCCTAGTAAGCCTCTAGTTGACTAGCTCGTTAATCAATAGATGGTTACGGTTTCCTGACCATGGACATTGGATGTCGTTGATAATGGGATCACATCATTAGGAGAATGATGTGATGGACAAGACCCAATCCTAAGCATAGCACAAGATCATGTAGTTCGTATGCTAAAGCTTTTCTAATGTCAAGTATCATTTCCTTAGACCATGAGATTGTGCAACTCCCGGATACCGTAGGAGTGCTTTGGGTGTGCCAAACGTCACAACGTAACTGGGTGGCTATAAAGGTACACTACGGGTATCTCTGAAAGTGTCTGTTGGGTTGGCACGAATCGAGATTGGGATTTTGTCACTCCGTGTAAACGGAGAGGTATCTCTGGGCCCACTCGGTGGGACATCATCATAATGTGCACAATGTGACCAAGGGGTTGATCACGGGATGATGTGTTACGGAACGAGTAAAGAGACTTGCCGGTAAGGAGATTGAACAAGGTATCGGTATACCGACGATCGAATCTCGGGCAAGTACCATACCGCTAGACAAAGGGAATTGTATACGGGATTGATTGAGTCCTTGACATCGTGGTTCATCCGATGAGATCATCGTGGAACATGTGGGAGCCAACATGGGTATCCAGATCCCGCTGTTGGTTATTGACCGGAGAACGTCTCGGTCATGTCTGCATGTCTCCCAAACCCGTAGGGTCTACACACTTAAGGTTCGGTGACGCTAGGGTTATAAAGGAAGCTTGTATGTGGTTACCGAATGTTGTTCGGAGTCCCGGATGAGATCCCGGACGTCACGAGGAGTTCCGGAATGGTCCGGAGGTAAAGATTTATATATAGGAAGTCCTGTTTCGGCCATCGGGATAAGTTTCGGGGTCATCGGTATTGTACCGGGACCACCGGAAGGGTCCCGGGGGCCCACCGGGTGGGGCCACCTGCCCCGGGGGGCCACATGGGCTGTAGGGGGTGCGCCTTGGCCTACATGGGCCAAGGGCACCAGCCCCAAGAGGCCCATGCGCAAGGAAACTTGGAGAGGGAAGAGTCCTAAAGGGGGAAGGCACCTCCGAGGTGCCTTGGGGAGGATGGACTCCTCCCCATCCCTAGCCGCACCCCTTCCTTGGAGGAGGGGGCAAGGCTGCGCCCTCCCCCTCTCCCTTGGCCCTATATATAGTGGGGAAAAGGAGGAGCAATCAGACCTAAGGCCTTTGGTTGCCTCCCTCTCCCTCCCGTGACACATCTCCTCTCCCGTAGGTGCTCGGCGAAGCCCTGCAGGATTGCCACGCTCCTCCATCATCACCACGCCGTTGTGCTGCTGCTGGATGGAGTCTTCCTCAACCTCTCCCTCTCTCCTTGCTGGATCAAGGCGTGGGAGACATCGTCGAGCTGTATGTGTGTTGAACGCGGAGGTGCCGTCCGTTCGGCACTAGGATCATCGGTGATCTGAATCACGACGAGTACGACTCCATCAACCCCGTTCACTTGAACGCTTCCGCTTAGCGATCTACAAGGGTATGTAGATGCAAACTCTCCTCTCTTTCTACTCGTTGCTGGTCTCTCCATAGATAGATCTTGGTGTTTCGTAGGAAAATTTTTGAATTTCTGCTACGTTCCCCAACAGTGGCATCATGAGCTAGGTCTATTGCGTAGATTCTTTGCACGAGTAGAACACAAAGTAGTTGTGGGCGTCGATATTGTTCAATATGCTTGCCGTTACTAGTCTTATCTTGATTCGGCGGCATCGTGGGATGAAGCGGCCCGGACCAACCTTACACGTACGCTTACGTGAGACCGGTTCCACCGACAAACATGCACTAGTTGCATAAGGTGGCTGGCGGGTGTCTGTCTCTCCCACTTTAGTCGGATCGGATTCGATGAAAAGGGTCCTTATGAAGGGTAAATAGCAATTGGCATATCACGTTGTGGTTCATGCGTAGGTAAGAAACGTTCTTGCTAGAAACCCATAGCAGCCACGTAAAACATGCAAACAACAATTAGAGGACGTCTAACTTGTTTTTGCAGGGTATGCTATGTGATGTGATATGGCCAAAAAGGATGTGATGTATGATATATGTGATGTATGAGATTGATCATGTTCTTGTAATAGGAATCACGACTTGCATGTCGATGAGTATGACAACCGGCAGGAGCCATAGGAGTTGTCTTTATTTATTTGTGACCTGCGTGTCAACTTAAACGTCATGTAATTACTTTACTTTATTGCTAACCGTTAGCCATAGTAGTAGAAGTAATAGTTGGCGAGGCAACTTCATGAAGACACGATGATGGAGATCATGATGATGGAGATCATGGTGTCATGCCGGTGACGATGATGATCATGGAGCCCCGAAGATGGAAATCAAAAGGAGCAAAGTGATGTTGGCCATATCATGTCACTATTTGATTGCATGTGATGTTTATCATGTTTATACATCTTATTTGCTTAGAACGACGGTAGTAAATAAGATGATCCCTTACAACAATTTCAAGAAGTGTTCTCCCCTAACTGTGCACCGTTGCGACAGTTCGCTGTTTCAAAACATCACGTGATGATCGGGTGTTTTATTCAGACGTTCAAATACAACGGGTGTTGACGAGCCTAGCATGTACAGACATGGCCTCGGAACACATGCAAAACACTTAGGGTTAACTTGACGAGCCTAGCATGTATAGACATGGCCTCGGAACACGGAGACCGAAAGGTCGAACATGAGTCGTATAGAAGATATGATCAACATGAAGATGTTCACCGATGATGACTAGTCCGTCTCACGTGATGATCGGACACGGCCTAGTTTGACTCGGATCATGTAATCACTTAGATGACTAGAGGGATGTCTATCTGAGTGGGAGTTCATAAGATGAACTTAATTATCCTGAACATAGTCAAAAGGTTTTTGCAAATTATGCCGTAGCTCACGCTATAGTTCTACTGTTTAGATATGTTCCTAGAGAAAAATTAGTTGAAAGTTGATAGTAGCAATTATGCGGACTAGGTCCGTAAACTGAGGATTGTCCTCATTGCTTCATAGAAGGCTTATGTCCTTAATGCACTGCTCAGTGTGCTGAACCTCGAACGTTGTCTGTGGTTGTTGCGAACATCTGACATACACGTTTTGATAACTACGTGATAGTTCAGTTAAACGGTTTAGAGTTGAGGCACCAAAG
Organism: Triticum dicoccoides; assembly: GCF_002162155.2. NCBI lineage: Eukaryota > Viridiplantae > Streptophyta > Magnoliopsida > Poales > Poaceae > Triticum > Triticum dicoccoides. The sequence goes on along the minus strand of NC_041387.1, from coordinate 177,988,657 downwards.
ACGTTTTTGAAACATCGCGAAACATATGAGATGTTTTGAGGGCTGAAATTGGGATTTCAGGCTCGTGCCCATGTCAAGAGGTATAAGACCTCCGATGACTTTCTTAACCTGCAAACTAAGGAGAAAAGCTCAATTGTTGAGCTTGTGCTCAGATTGTCTGAGTACAACAATCATTTGAATCGAGTGGGAGTTGATCTTCTAGATAAGACAGTGATGGTTCTCCAAAGTCATTGCCACCAAGCTGTTAGAGCTTCGTGATGAACTATAACATATCAGGGATAGATATGATGATCCTTGAGGTATTCGCGATGTTTGACACCGTGAAAGTAGAAATCAAGAAGGAGCATCAATTGTTGATGGTTGGTGAAACCACTAGTTTCAAGAAGGGCAAGGGCAAGAAGGGATACTTCATGAAACGGCAAATCAGCTGCTGCTCTAGTGAAGAAACCCAAGGTAAAACCCAAACCCGAGACTAAGTGCTTCTGTAATAAGGGGAACAACCACTAGAGCAGAATTACCCTAGATACTTGGTAGATAAGAAGGCTGGCAAGGTCGATAGAAGTATATTGGATATACATTATGTTAATGTGTACTTTACTAGTACTCCTAGTAGCACCAGGGTATTAGATACCGGTTCGGTTGCTAAGTGTTAGTAACTCGAAATAAAAGCTACGGAATAAAACGGAGACTAGCTAAAGGTGAGCTGACGATACGTGTTGGAAGTGTTTCCAAGTTTGATGTGATCTAACATCGCACGCTCCCTCTACCATCAAAGATTAGTATTAAACCCGAATAAGTGCTCTTGCACCTAAAGGAATGGTTTATTGAATTTTGATCGTAGGGATACACATTTTCATGCCAAAAGATATAAGATAGTAATGATAGTACCACTTACTTGTGGCACTGCCATGTAAGTCATAATGGTATAAAACGCATGAAGAAGCTCCATGTTGATGGATCTTTGGACTCACTCGTTTTTGAAAAGTTTGAGACATGCGAACCATGTCTATTGGTGTATATGCATGAAGAAACTCCATGCAAATGGACCGTTTTGACTCACTTGATTTTGAATCACTTGAGACATGCAAATCATACCACATGGGCAAGATGACTGAAAGCCTCGGTTTCAGTAAAATGGAACCAGAAAGCAACTTGCTGGAAGTAATACATTTTGATGTGTGCAGTCCAATGAGTGCTGAGGCATGCAGTGAATATCATTATGTTCTTACTTCACAGATGATTCGAGTAGATGTTGAGAATATTTACTTGATGAAACACAAGTCTGAATTATTGAATGGTTCAAGTAATTTCAGAGTGAAGTAGAAGATCATTGTGACAAGAGGATAAAATGTCTATGATATGATCATGGAGATGAATATCTGAGTTACGAGTTTTGGCACACAATTAAGACATTGTGGAAATTGTTTCACAATTAATACCGCCTGGAACACCATAGTGTGATGGTGTGTCCGAACATCATAGTTGCACCCTATTGGATATGGTGCGTACCATGATGTCTCTTATCGAATTACCACTATCGTTCATGGGTTAAGCATTAGAGACAACCACATTCACTTTAAATAGGGCACCACGTAATTCCGATGAGATGACACCGTATGAATTATGGTTTAGAGAAACCTAAGTTGTCGTTTCTTAAAGGTTTGGGGCTGCGATGCTTATGTGAAAAAGTTTCAGGATTAAGCTCGAACCCAAAGCGGATAAAGTACATCTTCATAGGACACCCAAAACAGTTGGGTATACCTCCTAATTCAGACCCGAAAGCAATATGAATTGTTTCTAGAATTGGGTCCTTTCTCGAGGAAAGGTTTCTCTCGAAAAGTTGAGTGGGAGGATGGTGGAGACTTGATGAGGTTATTGAACCGTCACTTCAACAAGTGTGTAGCAGGGCACAGGAAGTTGTTCCTATGGCACGTACACCAACTGAAGTGGAAGCTTATGATAGTGATCATGAAACTTCGGATCGAGTCACTACCAAACCTCGTAGGATGACAAGGACGCGTACTGCTTCGGAGTGGTACAGTGATCCTGTCTTGGAAGTCATGTTGCTAGACAACAATGAACCTACGAGCTATGGAGAAGCGATGGTGGGCCCGGATTCCGATAAATGGCTCAAGGCCATAAAACCCGAGAGAGGATCCATGTATGAAAACAAAGTGTAGACTTTGGAAGAACTACTTGATGGTCGTAAGGCTATTAGGTACATATGGATTTTGAAAGGAAGACAGACAATGATGGTAAGTGTCACCATTGAGAAAGCTCGACTTGTCGTTAAGACGTTTTTCGACAAGTTCAAGGAGTTGACTACGATGAGACTTTCTCACTCGTAGCGATGCTAAGAGTCTGTTGGAATTATATTAGCAATTACTGCATTATTTATGAAATCTTGCAGATAGGATGTCAAAACATTGTTTCCTCGACGATTCTTGAGGAAAGGTTGTATGTGATACAACCGGAAGGTTTTGTCTATCCTGAAATATGCTAATAAGTATGCAAAGCTCCAGCAATCCTTCTGAGGACTGGAGTGAGCATCTCGGAGTTGGAATGTATGCTTTGATGATGATCAAAGATTTTGGGTGTATACAAAGTTTATGAGAAACTTGTATTTCCAAAGAAGTGAGTGGGAGCACTATAGAATTTCTGATGAGTATATGTTGTTGACATATTAATGATCAGAAATGACGTAGAATTTCTGGAAAGCATATAGGGTTATTTGGAAAGTGTTTTCAATGGAAAACCTGGATTAAGCTACTTGAACATTGAGCATCAAGATCTATAAGGATAGATCAAAACGCTTAATAGTACTTTCAAATGAGCACATGCCTTGACGTGATCTTGAAGGTGTTCAAGATGGAACAGTCAAAGAAGGAGTTCTTGCCTGAGTTGTAAGGTATGAAGTTAAGACTTAAAGCTCGACCATGGCAGAATAGAGAGAAAGGAACGAAGGTCGTCCCCTATGCTTAAGACATAGGCTCTACAGTATGCTATGCTGTGTACCGCACCTGAAGTGTGCTTTACCATGAGTCAGTCAAGGGGTACAAGAGTGATCCAAGAATGGATCACAGGACAGCGGTCAAAGTTATCCTTAGTAACTAGTGGACTAAGGAATTTTCTCAATTATGGAGGTGGTAAAAGAGTTCGTCGTAAAGGGTTACGTCGATGCAAGCTTAACACCTATCCGGATAGCTCTGAGTAGAGATACCGGATATGTATAATGGAGCAACAATTTAGAATAGCTCCAAGTAGAACAGTTATTTGGAATAGCTCCAAATAGAACGTGGTAGCTGCATCTAGGAGATGACATAAAGATTTGTAAAGCACACACGGATCTGGAAGGTTCAGACCCGTTGACTATAACCTCTCTCACAAGCATAACATGATCAAACCCAGAACTCATCGAGTGTTAATCACATGGTAAATGTGAACTAGATTATTGACTCTAGTAAACTCTTTGGGTGTTAGTCACATGGGGATGTGACCTTGAGTGTTAATCACATATCGATGTGAACTAGATTATTGACTCTAGTGCAAGTGGGAGACTGTTGGAAATATGCCCTAGAGGCAATAATAAATTGATTATTATTATATTTCCTTGTTCATGATAATCGTTTATTATCCATGCTAGAATTGTATTGATAGGAAACTCAGATACATGTGTGGATACATAGACAACACCATGTCCCTAGTAAGCCTCTAGTTGACTAGCTCGTTAATCAATAGATGGTTACGGTTTCCTGACCATGGACATTGGATGTCGTTGATAACGGGATCACATCATTAGGAGAATGATGTGATGGACAAGACCCAATCCTAAGCCTAGCACAAGATCATGTAGTTCGTATGCTAAAGCTTTTCTAATGTCAAGTATCATTTCCTTAGACCATGAGATTGTGCAACTCCCGGATACCGTAGGAGTGCTTTGGGTGTGCCAAACGTCACAACGTAACTAGGTGGCTATAAAGGTGCACTACGGGTATCTCTAAAAGTGTCTGTTGGGTTGGCACGAATCGAGATTGGGATTTTGTCACTCCGTGTAAACGGAGAGGTATCTCTGGGCCCACTCGGTAGGACATCATCATAATGTGCACAATGTGACCAAGGGGTTGATCACGGGATGATGTGTTACGGAACGAGTAAAGAGACTTGCCGGTAACGAGATTGAACAAGGTATCGGTATACCGACGATCGAATCTCGGGCAAGTACCATACCGCTAGACAAAGGGAATTGTATACGGGATTGATTGAGTCCTTGACATCGTGGTTCATCCGATGAGATCATCGTGGAACATGTGGGAGCCAACATGGGTATCCAGATCCCGCTGTTGGTTATTGACCGGAGAACGTCTCGGTCATGTCTGCATGTCTCCCGAACCCGTAGGGTCTACACACTTAAGGTTCGGTGACGCTAGGGTTATAAAGGAAGCTTGTATGTGGTTACCGAATGTTGTTCGGAGTCCCGGATGAGATCCCGGACGTCACGAGGAGTTCCGGAATGGTCCGGAGGTAAAGATTTATATATAGGAAGTCCTGTTTCGGCCATCGGGATAAGTTTCGGGGTCATCGGTATTGTACCGGGACCACCGGAAGGGTCCCGGGGGCCCACCGGGTGGGGCCACCTGCCCCGGGGGCCACATGGGCTGTAGGGGGTGCGCCTTGGCCTACATGGGCCAAGGGCACCAGCCCCAAGAGGCCCATGCGCAAGGAAACTTGGAGAGGGAAGAGTCCTAAAGGGGGAAGGCACCTCCGAGGTGCCTTGGGGAGGATGGACTCCTCCCCATCCCTAGCCGCACCCCTTCCTTGGAGGAGGGGGCAAGGCTGCGCCCTCCCCCTCTCCCTTGGCCCTATATATAGTGGGGAAAAGGAGGAGCAATCAGACCTAAGGCCTTTGGTTGCCTCCCTCTCCCTCCCGTGACACATCTCCTCTCCCGTAGGTGCTCGGCGAAGCCCTGCAGGATTGCCACGCTCCTCCATCATCACCACGCCGTTGTGCTGCTGCTGGATGGAGTCTTCCTCAACCTCTCCCTCTCTCCTTGCTGGATCAAGGCGTGGGAGACATCGTCGAGCTGTATGTGTGTTGAACGCGGAGGTGCCGTCCGTTCGGCACTAGGATCATCGGTGATCTGAATCACGACGAGTACGACTCCATCAACCCCGTTCACTTGAACGCTTCCGCTTAGCGATCTACAAGGGTATGTAGATGCAAACTCTCCTCTCTTTCTACTCGTTGCTGGTCTCTCCATAGATAGATCTTGGTGTTTCGTAGGAAATTTTTTGAATTTCTGCTACGTTCCCCAACAGGCCTTGCCACAAATACGATGTCAACTACATGATCATGCAAAGAGCAATATGACAATAATGGAACGTGTCATAATAAACGGAACGGTGGAAAGTTGCATGGCAATATATCTCGGAATGGCTATGAAAATGCCATAATAGATAGGTATGGTGGCTGTTTTGAGGAAGGTAAATAAAGGGTTCATGATACCGGCGAAAGTTGCGCGGTAATAATAGAGGCTAGCAAAGTGGAAGGGTGAGTGTGCGTATATCCATGGACTCACATTAGTCATAAAGAACTCATATACTTATTGCAAAAGTCTACTTACCCCTCGAAGCAAAGTACTACTACGCATGCCCCAAGAGGGATAGATTGGTAGGAAAAGACCATCACTCGTCCCTGACAGCCACTCATAAGGAAGACAATCAAAAGAGCACCTCATGCAACAAATTTGTCACATAAGTTTTACCATACGTGCATGCTACGGGACTTGCCAACTTCAACAAAAGTATTTCTCAATTTCATAATTACCCACTAGCATGACCCTAACATTACTACCTTTATATCTCAAAAAAATTATCAAGCAACAAATTGGCATCCAATTCACATCCTATGATAGTTTTTATTATACCCAACTTGGATGCTCATCATTCTAGGACCAAATTTGTAACCATAGCAAATACCATGCTGTTATAAAAGACTCTCAAAAAGATATAAGTGAAGCATGAGAGACTAGCAATTTCTTCAAAATTAATCCACCGTCGTGCTCTAAAAGATATAAGTGAAGCACTAGAGCAAAAAACTATCAAGCTCAAAAGATATAAGTGAAGCACATAGAGTATTCTAGCAAATTCTAATAAAGTGGGATTCTCCCAAAATGTGTGTACAGCAAGGATGATTGTGGTAAACTAAAAAGCAAATACTAATATAATACACGACTCTCCAAGCAAAACACATATCATGTGGCGAATAAAAATATAGCTCCAAGTAAAGTTACCAATGAACAAAGACGAAAGAGGGGATGCCTTCCCGGGGCATCCCCAAGCTTAGGCTTTTGGATATCTTTGAATATCTTGGGGTGCCATGGGCATCCCCAAGCTTAGGCTCATGCCACTCCTTATCCCATAGTCTATAAAAGCTTTACCCAAAACTTGAAAACTTCACAACACAAAACTCAACAGGAAATCTTATAAGCTCCGTTAATGAAAGAAAACAAAACCAACACATAAGGTGCTGTAATGAACTCATTATTTATTTATTTTGGTGTCAAACCTACTGTATTCCAACTTCTCTATGGTTTATAAACTATTTTACTAGCCATAGAAGCATCAAAATAAGCAAACAACACACGAAAAACAGAATCTGTCAAAAACAGAACAGTCTGTAGCAATATGTAACTAACACAAACTTCTGGAACTCTAAAAATCCTACCAAAATAGGAAGTCCTGGAAAATTTATCTATTGATCAGCATCAAAAATAATCAACGCAAAAGCACGTTTCTGTGATTTAACAAAACTAAATTCGTGCGCGCAAAGTTTCTGTTTTTCAGCAGAATCAAATCAACTATCATCATAGGTTATCCTGTAGGTTCTACTTGGAATAAACACTAATTGAAAGATAAAAACACATCTAAACAGAAGGTAGATGCAAAATTTATTACTAAACAGGAACAAAAACAAAAAACACAAATAAAATTGGGTTGCCTCCCAACTAGCGCTATCGTTTAACGCCCCTAGCTAGGCATAAAAGCGAAGATAGATCTAAGTAGTGCCAGCTTTGGCACTAAATTCATAAGTAGCTCGCATGATAGATTCATAAGGTAATTTGACTTTCTTTCTTGGAAAGTGCTCCATGCCTTTCCTTAATGGAAATTGGAATCTAATATTCCCTTCCTTCATATCAATAATCGCACCAATCGTTCTAAGGAAAGGTCTACCAAGAATAATAGGGCAAGAAAGATTGCAATCTATATCAAGAGCGATAAAATCTACGGGCACCAAATTTCTATTTGCAACAATGAGAACATCATTGATCCTTCCCATTGGCTTTTTAATGGTGGAATCCGCAAGGTCCAAATTTAAAGAGCAATCATCAAGATCATGGAAACCTAGAATATCACATAAAGTTTTCGAAATCGTGGAAACACTAGCACCCAAATCACACAAAGCAAAACACTCATGATCTTTAATTCTAATCTTTATAGTAGGTTTCCACTCATCATTAAGTTTTCTAGGTATAGAAACTTCCAAATTAAGTTTTTCATCATAAGATTGCATCAAGGCATCAACGATATGTTTGGTAAAAGCTTTATTTTGACTATAAGCATGAGGAGAATTAACAATAGATTGCAACAAGGAAATACAACCTTCTAAAGAACAATTATCATAATCAAATTCCTTGAAATCCGAGATAGTGTGTTCAATGCTATTTAAAGTCATGACCTCTCCAATCCCACTTTTACCAAATTTAGCATCAAGATCTAAAAACTCCGAATTCTTGGGACGCCTTCTAACTAAAATTGACTCATCTTCAGTCCCATTATTATCAAGATTCATATCGCAAAACAAAGATCTAATAGGAGACGCATCAATAACTTTAAGATCTTCATCATTATTTTCATTGAAACTAGAAGAACACGCCTTTACAAAGCAATCTTTCTTAGCACGCAATCTAGCGGTTCTTTCCTTGCACTCGTCAATGGAAATTCCCATTGCTTTGAGAGACTCATTGATATCATGCTTAGGAGAAGAAGATCTAAGTTTAAGAGAATCAACATCAAGCGAAAGTCTATCAACGTTCCTAGCCAAATCATCAACTTTGAGCAATTTTTCTTCAAGCAAAGCATTAAAATTCTTTTGAGAAAGCATAAACTCTTTCACACTATTCTCAAAATTAGAGGGCGTCTTATTAAAATTACCATAAGAATTATTGTACGAATTTCCATAATTATTAGAGGAATTACTAGGGAACGGTCTAGAATTAAAGTTTCCTCTATAAGCATTGTTACCGAAACTATTCCTACCAACAAAATTCACACACATAGATTCATTATTATTCTCAATCAAAGTAGACAAAGGCATATCATTGGGATCAAGAGGAGTATTTCTAGTAGCAAACAATTTCATAAGTTCGTCCATCTTTCCACTCAAAACATTGATTTCTTCTATAGCATGCACTTTTTTTACTAGAAGATCTTTTGGTGTGCCATTGAGAATAATTAGACATAATATTATCAAGAAGTTTTGTAGCATCTCCTAACGTGATTTCCATAAACGTGCCTCCCGCGGCCGAATCTAAGAGATTTCTAGAAGCAAAGTTCAAACCGGCATAAAAATTTTGTATGATCATCCATAAATTCAAACCATGAGTAGGGCAATTGCGAATCATCAATTTCATTCTTTCCCAAGATTGGGCAACATGATCATGATCAAGTTGTTTAAAATTCATAATATCATTCCTAAGAGTGATAATCTTAGCGGGAGGAAAATACTTAGAGATAAAAGCATCTTTGCACTTGTTCCAAGAATCAATACTATTTTTAGGCAAAGACGAAAACCGAACTTTAGCACGATCTCTAAGGGAAAACAGAAATAATTTCAATTTAACAATATCATTATCCGTATCTTTCTTCTTTTGCATATCACACAAATCAACAAAGTTTTTTAGACGAGTAGCGGCATCTTCACTAGGAAGGCCGGCGAATTGATCTTTCATAACAAGATTCAGCAAAGCGGTATTGATTTCACAAGACTCAACATCATTAAGAGGAGCAATCGGAGTACTAAGGAAATCATTATTATTGGTATTGGAGAAATCACACAATTCGGTATTATCTTGCGCCATGGCAACAAGTAATCCAACACACAAGCGAACAGAAAAAAGGCAAGTGAAAAGAGAGGAGAAGATTGGGAAAAGGAGGGCGAATAAAACGGCAAGGGTGAAGTGGGGGAGAGGAAAACGAGAGGCAAATGACAAATAATGTAAATGCGAGGGAGATGAGTTTGTGATGGGTACTTGGTATGTCTTGACTTGAGCGAAGACCTCCCCGGCAATGGCGCCAGAAATCCTTCTTGCTACGTCTTGAGCTTGCGTTGGTTTTCGTTGAAGAGGAAAGGGTGATGCAGTAATAGTAGCGTAAGTATCTCCCTCAGTTTTTGAGAACCAAGATATCAATCCAGTAGGAGGCTCCTCAAAAGTCCCACGCACCTACACAAATGAACAAAGAACTCGCAACCAACGCAATAAAGGGGTTGTCAATCCCTTCATGGCCACTTGCGAAAGTGAGATCTGATAGAGATAATATGATAAGATAAATATATTTTTGGTATTTTATAATATAGATGCAAAAAATAAAGATGCAAATAAAAGTATATAGAAAGCTTATATGATAAAAGATAGACACGGGGGCCATAGGTTTCACTAGTGGCTTCTCTCAAGATAGCATAAGTATTACGATGGGTGAACAAATTACTGTCGAGCAATTGATAGAAAAGCGAATAATTATGAGATTATCTAGGCATGATCATGTATATAGGCATCACGTCCACAACAAGTAGATCGACTCCTGCCTGCATCTAGAGTATTAAGTTCATAAAGAACAGAGTAACGCATTAAGCAAGATGACATGATGTAGAGGGATAAACTCAAGCAATATGATATAAACCCCATTTTTTTATCCTCGATGGCAACAATACAATACGTGCCTCGCTGCCCCTGCTGTCACTGGGAAAGGACACCGCAAGATTGAACCCAAAGCTAAGCACTTCTCCCATGGCAAGAAAGATCAATCTAGTAGGCCAAACCAAACTGATAATTTGAAGAGACTTGCAAAGATAACTCAATCATACATAAAAGAATTCAGAGAAGATTCAAATATTTCTCATAGATAAACTTGATCATAAACTCACAATTCATCGGATCTCGACAAACACACCGCAAAAAGAGTTTATATCAAATAGATCTCCACAAGAGAGGGGAAGACCATTGTATTGAGATCCAAAAAGAGAGAAGAAACCATCTAGCTAATAATTATCGACCCGAAGGTCTGTGGTAAACTACTTACAACTCATCGAAGGGGCTATGGTGTTGATGTAGAAGCCCTCCGTGGTCGATTCCCCCTCCGGCGGAGCGCCGGCGAAGGCTCCAAGATGGGATCTCACAGGTACAGAAGATTACGGTGGTGGAAATTGTGTTTCATTGGCTCCCTAGATGTTTTCGGGGTACGTAGGCTTATATAGGAGGAAGAAGTACGTCGGTGGCCGCCCGAGGGGCCCACGAGAGAGGGGGGCGCGCCCTCCTGTCTCGTGGCCGCCTCGGCTGCTTCTTGACTTGCACTCCAAGTCCTCTGGATCACGTTCGTTCCAAATATCACGCTCCCGAAGGTTTCATTCCGTTTGGACTCCATTTGATATTCCTTTTTTTTGAAATACTGAAATAGGCAAACAAAACAGCAATACGGGCTGGGCCTCCGGTTAGTAGGTTAGTCCCAAAAATGATATAAATGTGTAAAATAAAGACCATAAATATCCAAAAAGGGTAATATAATAGCATGGAACAATCAAAAATTATAGATACGTTGGAGACGTATCATGAGACAATTGTGTTGGATCATGATGATGATGATGATGATGATGATGATGATGATGATGATGATGAGACTATGTTGTAGCACAATGATGATGATGATGATGATGATAATGAGACATCATTGTCTCATATAGTTTCAATGTATGTGTATGGTGCTATTATATAAAATTTGTACAAATACTGCGTAAATACGCAGAAGAAAAAAATAAATACCAAAAAAGTAGGAATGGCGCGGGGTAAGAGGGTAGCAGCAACGTGGGGGCAGCGGTACTGCTACACAGAGTTAGCAGTAGCGCTGGGCACAGACCTGAGCTATAGATAATTAGTAGTAGCGCATGGTGGACCCGCGATACTTCTAGCAAAAGTAGTAGTAGTGCGGGGTGGTATCCCCGCGCTACTGCTAGAAAGTTAGTTGCAGTGTGCTGGTGTTAGCGCCCCCCCCCCCTTGCGCTACTGCTAGACATTTACCCCACACCACTACTAGGCTTATCTCTAGTAGTGTTTTCTTCTTGTTTTCCGTTTCAATTTCATTCATCGCATCATCACCATAGGGAGAGAAATTCCAAGTTGTAAGACCAGGGTGTATAACCCTATTCATACTCGTTCCGAGATTGAGACTTGTTTAATCATTCATCTTATTGTGGAACTTCACGATATTATCGAAATGATTTCCCTTGATTTATTCTCTGTGATGTTTGGTGATTCTTCCCCCATGTGTGAGTAGTTCTCCATAGCCATGGGAGATATAGGTGATTGGTAAAAATCCATTTGTGCCTATCCTATATGTCGTCATTTGTGCTTATACTTTATGATTGTTTAGCAAGTTGTTATCCTACGGTGAACATAATGCGTTTTGTCTAATTTAAGGTCCCATGCAACATGATCTGAATACCTACGCAGGTAACACGTATTGTTTAGTGAATTCGTAACCTCTAGGTGACAAGTGGAGATATCTACGAGGAACGAAGTCAATATGAGATAACGGTGATCCACGTAACTTAATACATGACTCTGATCTAACAACCTTAATTGTGGAGACGATCACGCTGTGGGGATGTCGAAGCGGGACTATAGAGGAGAATGGAGTCCTGCATGGAGGAGTTCTACAACCCAAGGGTGATCCACCTACTAACCTAACAATCAATTTACTAGAATCTCTATACGAGGTAACTGATATTATTGTTATACTAGCACAATTGATATACACCATGATCTGAAGTCTCTCCGCGCCTACTCTCTCTACTATAAGAAACCACTTTTATTTTTAGTTCTTTCAATTCATGTTCTTTACTTCCAAGTTGTTACAACTCTTGCTGCGACAACTACACTCCTTTTTACCACTCTAGTATATTGTTTGAAGGAACACTAAAACCGTCTACAGATTCTCAATCGGTTACTTCACACAAGACATGTGACAACTTGTGTGCGACCAAAACGTCGCTCATAAACACTCACATCCGCTCTTTGTTGGGACGACTACTACTGGGATACTTACATGAAGGTGCTACAATACCCTGTGTGTCTTGCATGCCATCAATTGCCTTCAGACCTAATTATGCACAAGGTCTCGGGTTCTCATGTGAATGAATAGCGAGCTCAGAGAGAAAAGAAGTCACCTCAGATTGTACATCTCTTGAATGTGCCCTTGTCATCAGTCCACTTGTACCTGGAAATGGTCCATGGTGATGTCGGTGGGATGCTCATCGTCACACACGAGTCGGTAACCAGGTCCAGGAGCAGTCGTATCACTTCTCTTTCTAAGTGGATATCCATACTCACTAACAAACTTGTAGAGTGAAACTCCTCAATAATGTCGCCGCAATAGCCACCCTCGGGTATATATGACGTGGTCTAGGGGGACAAACCAAATAGGCGGGGGCTATGTCCCTATTGTGCCATTGGTCACACTAGCGACATCGAAGGAACTGACAACCTGACCTGCAGTTGTCCATGGACGGTATCAAACTGCACACAAGATGAGACCGCTGGCAACAAGGCGATAACCAAATTCACACCACACAACGTTGGAGCACATGTTCGACGACAATGCCGACTCACTGGCTCCCCAAGGTCGTGGACCACATCACCGAGATGGGTTCGACACACCATACAGCGGCAACGAAAAACCAAAACCTAACACACAAAATGAGGTTCCCGCACCTCCCGTCACTAGAGCAATAGGCGTGCCGAAAGAGAACCGCCGGCCTTACCGGGGCGGAAAGGT
>NC_041387.1:177956952-177975283 GCF_002162155.2 Triticum dicoccoides | reverse complement strand
TAGGAGGCGTCAACTAGGTATGTATTTTTAACCCGCAAAAAAAACTAGGTACGTATTCTTCTCATTTAGTTGTTTTCCATCGATTTTCTGATTTAGTTTAGAAACACACATGTCATTGTGGGAATGTGTCCCACGTAATTTGATCGCCATTTTGTATCGTGTCGCAGTATGGAAACACGACGCAAGCATATGGGCACGTAAAGGGAAACTGGATGGTTCCGTGCAGGAGGAGGACGCGCATGCACGTGCACCGGCCCATCCATCATGTAGAACGTAGGAAGTGTACACCAATGGCAAATTGATGGCTTATAAATAGCACCCATCTGCGTCGATCTCCGGCCACCACCACCCAACCCGCGGCCCCAAATCTCTCTCCCTGCTTTCCCGGAGACAGATCCAGCCATGGGCGCCGTGGCGAGGAGGGCGCCCGAGCAGGAGCAAAGCTGCAAGGCCACGGAGGACTTCGACGCCGCCAAGCCGCCGCCCTTCCGCATCGGCGACGTGCGCGCCGCCGTGCCCGCCCACTGCTGGCACAAGAGCCCACTCCGGTCCCTCTCCTACGTCGCCCGCGACGTCGCCGTCGTGGCCGCGCTGGCCGTGGCCGCATGGTGGCTCAACAGCTGGGCCGTGTGGCCGCTCTACTGGGCAGCGCAGGGCACCATGTTCTGGGCGCTCTTCGTCCTCGGCCACGACTGGTACGCGCCTCTTCCTTCCTCCGGCCGGCCGCCCGCCGCAATCGACCCATTAGTTAATCAGATCGTCGCCGTCCCAGGCAATGCTGATTACTATTGAGATACAGTAATGATTATTCTTGTAATGCAGTGGTCACGGGAGCTTCTCGGACAGCGGGACGCTCAACAGCGTCGTCGGCCACCTGCTGCACACCTTCATCCTTGTCCCATACAACGGATGGTTAGCATCTTTCGATTTTACTCCGCTTAACATAAATATTGACAGTTTAGTATGCACCCATATTCTGAACCTGCACAGATTAGGAACACAAACGCTGCAAAATTTGGAACAAAAGTGATGCAGTTTGATACACATTGGGCTGGAATTTTCTTCTAGTATCATGAGTTTATTTAGGAAACAAATAAAAAATCATGAAAAGGAGCTAAAATTTGGAGCAAACCAATGCAATCGACAAGATGCGAAACAGAGTTTCTCCCCCTATTATATTATATTAAAGATAAAGAAAAGAAAAGGTTGAGAGAAATATCTCCCGACAACAGTTTGAGTTGTTTAACACTAGTGCACAGTCCCCTACGTCGGCCACATTGAAAATTACACCCACATGGAGACGAAAACGATGGGCACAAGCCATGCGTCGTGCATGCCATGCAAGATTCTGAATTTTATTTTACTTATTTCGCAAGGTTCTGCATTTTCTTGTGCAGCAATTTATTTTTATTTTTTTGCGGGGCAGCATCTGCATTTTCTTGTGCAGCAATTAGTTAATTAATTATTTTTTGTGGGGCGGCAATTAATGTTAATGCATTGATCTAGTGATTGCTGTAGTTAGCTTTGGCTGATGGACCATTTATGTTTGTTATTGCATAATTCAGGAGGATCAGCCACAGGACGCACCATCAGAACCATGGCCACATCGACAAGGACGAGTCATGGCACCCGGTTAGTAGTCCTGACCTCATCGTACAAAACACTACCCGCCAGCATTATTGCAATTCAGATTCAGAGCTGCTAGACTGCTTGACAGATTTTTAATTTTTTTAAACGGAGGCAAAAACTTTGCTTGACAGATATTTGTGGGCAAATGTTTATGCTGATATTAAATTGTTCATATATGTACATTCTACTAGTAGGTAGTAAAAGGTTTGTGAGAGAGTTTGGCAGATTTGAGGTTAATAAGGGTGAAAAAGGACAAGCAAGCATTGCTTTCAGCTCAGCCTGAGATGCAGAGTGCACATGCAGTGGAGCAGGAAAGGGGAGAGAATACTGGTACTGGTAGCATATATGATTAGGCTGCCAAACTAAACTGCCCCTAAAGATCCATCCAAGCAAAAGCTAGCTAGCGAGATGTGGTCCGTCCTTTCCTAGATACTACTACTAATAATGCCAGCCAAACACAAGCTGCAAGTGCCGGCTAAGTAGATCTACTCATCATGTCTGTCACGTGATCAGATCTGCATCTTGCTACTGCCTGCTAAGTTGATCGCCGTATATCAGCAAAGATGCGCATCGAATCTTACCTTGGCTTTGCTTTGCTTTGCTTAGTCCCCACCAAACTAGACCATTTCATAATGCAAAGGTCCCTTTCATGTCGATTGCATGGCTGTCGTTATCATAGTCATAGACCACCAGGCCTTGCCCTTTTCAGTCAGCCTCAGCTGCTTGTTGTGGAGTTGTGGTTGTAGCAGCAGCCAATTGCAATTTTAACCAAGATCCTTCACATTTAACCTCAGCTGATGCCGATATAAACTGAATTGAGCAGATCACCGAGAATGTGTACAAGGAGATGGAGCCAAGCACCAAGAAGCTACGCTTCTCGCTGCCGTACCCGCTCCTGGCTTTCCCTGTCTACCTCGTAAGAATCTCTTTCTCTGATGATCGTGCTTTGCATCCTCGAGTCTCACCTGAAAACTGCACTGAATCTATCTTCTCCAATGGCTCAACACCTGCAGTGGTACAGAAGCCCGGGCAAGAACGGCTCGCATTTCAACCCAAGCAGCGATTTGTTCAGCCCCAGGGAGAGGCTTGACGTTATCGTCTCCACCACTTGCTGGTTCACGATGATCGCGCTGCTCATCGCCATGGCGTGTGCGTTTGGGCCGGTGCCGGTGCTCAAGCTCTACGGGGTTCCATATGCTGTAAGCGACTGTTAACGGTTTTGTTAGCACTGCTTGCGTCCAAGCCACTCGGACTGAACAACTAACTTGATTGTGGTATCATCCAATGTGTATCATATAAAACAGGTGTTTGTGATGTGGCTCGATTTGGTGACGTACCTTCACCACCATGGTCACCAGGACCTCCCTTGGTATCGCGGCGAGGTACTTGCTATATTGATTATTGTTATTTTGAGGAAAATATATCAGTTAATTACAAATATATATATATATATATATGAAAAACAGCCATCTTTATGCATAGTTCATCGTTGCAGGAATGGAGCTACCTCCGTGGTGGCCTGACGACCGTGGACCGGGACTATGGATGGATCAACAACATCCACCATGACATTGGCACTCATGTCATCCACCACCTCTTCCCTCAAATACCTCACTACCACCTAGTAGAAGCAGTAAGCGCACTACTACTACACTATGCTGAACATATATATGCACTTACCTACTAATGCTGAGTACTGTGTACTGAAACTACGGCTTTCTCCTTATTTTGTGAACAAAAAAACAGACCAAGGCAGCAAGGCCAGTACTGGGAAGATATTACCGCGAGCCAGAGAAGTCAGGTCCACTGCCACTTCACCTCTTCCATGTCCTCCTCAGGAGCTTGAGAGTCGATCACTTCGTAAGCGATGTTGGAGATGTTGTCTTCTACCAAACTGACCCAAGCTTGAATGGTGATAACTGGGCGAAAGATGGCAAGCACAAGTGATGTAAGATAGAGAGATATCATAGTCTGCTGGAGAAATGAGCAGAACGGGCTTTATGCTAAAATCAAAGCATGTGGGTCTGCAACAACAGACAGGATGTGTTGATTGGTTGATGAGATTCAGACCATTCATTAGAATTAGCATTCTCCAATTGTGGTTGTAGCTAGCAATGTTATTTTCAATCTTACCAGTTTTGGATGTGGAGTTATGTAACAAATTAATGAAACTTCTTAGACTATTGATCAGTCTGGAATTTGTATGTGCCGGGCCTGGGAGAGTGGTCATTGATTTTGTGAGCCAGATTAAGTGCTCTCGCCGTTTTTCTGATCTGAATTATATGCTTGCTAATTAGAGTGTACAGATTGGCTACTCATCTTTGTGTACTAGACTAACTAGATTGCTGGAACAGGGTTATGCATAATTATTACAAATTTCAACATGAACCTACACCACCATAAGCATAACAAGTGGGGTTGGCCAAACTCAGAATGTGAGCCATGTATATGTGTCTCCAAGGAAAGAGGTGAAGCGACGGAAGAAAGATGTTGGCAATAAAGGAGCCCTGTTTAAGGAGCTGTCTGATGCAGGGACACCGAGTATGGTGACAGATGGAGTGGAACGTGGCAAGGACCAGTATGATGGATCGGCGGGCTCCTCCGAGGAGTGCCGCCGGACGCAATGAGTTTATTTTGTTGGAACTGTCGCGGCGCGGGTAAAGCCGCGACAGTTCGTGAGCTTCGCGACTTTGCGAAGAAATTTACCCCTACCGTGCTGTGTATTGTTGAAACTCAAGTAAAGGATGCACGTGTAGAAGCTTTAGCTAACACTTTGGGCTATGATAATGCCTATGCAATAGATAGTCAAGGAAGAAGTGGAGGAATAGGGATTTTTTGGAATAATACAATAAATGTTGAGATCTTGGGTGATTCTGTTTATCATATTGATGCAAAGGTGGTAGAGGAAGGGAAAGACCCATGGAGGTTGACATGCGTGTATGGCGAGGCCCAGACACAACTGAGACACCAAACTTGGGATCTCCTAAAGGGGTTGGCGTCTTTTAGCAACCTCCCTTGGCTGTGTTTGGGCGATTTTAACGAAGTTTTACGTCCGGATGAACATGAGGGAGCTGCTAATCGGAGTAATGCACAAATACAAGGTTTTCGGGATGCGGTTGACGTTTGCATGTTGATGGACTTGGTCTATCATGGCAGATTTTGGACCTTTGAGAAAAAAGTGACCGGGGGATCCTACACCCGCGTGAGGCTTGACAGAGCGATGGCCACAGCTGATTGGGCGGCGCTTTTCCCTATGGCCAAGGTTACAAACTTAACTTCGGCGTCCTCGGATCATGGACCAATACTCGTACAGTTTGAAGAGGTTTTACCACGCCCTAAACCGAGCTTCCGGTACGAAGTGATGTGGGAGTCACATGAATCATGGCGTGACACTATCAGCTCAGGATGGAGCGAACTGCAAGCGGATCAAGGAGTTGAGGGGATTCGCAGAAAATTGGAGCTTCTGTCAAAGAACCTCTCGGCATGGGAGGATGCAACTTTTGGAAGTGTTAGGAAGGAGATCAAGAAGGCAAAAGCGGAGCTAGAGAGGCTTCGGAGTGTTCCGTCTAGGACTGCTCCAAATCACCTTGAGCAAAAGTTGAATGAACGACTGGTTGAGCTCTATCATAGGGAGGAGTTAATGTGGAGACAAAGATCGCGCATACAGTGGCTGACTGCGGGTGATCGCAACACAAATTTTTTTCACATGAGAGCAAATATGCGGCGTAGGAAGAATATGATTCGAGCTCTACACAATGCGATGGGTATAAGAGTAGAGGACAAGGCTGAGATGAAACAACTTGTGACAGATTTCTATAAAACCTTGTACACGACGGAAGGTGTACAGGGGGTAGATGATGTATTACAACATGTGCCTCGGAAAGTGACACCAGAGATGAATGCTTCGCTTTGCGCTCCTTACACAAATGAGGAAGTAAAGCAGGCCCTGTTTCAGATGTTTCCTACGAAGGCACCGGGGCCAGATGGTTTTCCTGCACACTTCTATCAGCGCCACTGAGACATTTGTGGGGATGAAGTAACTAAAGTGGTGCTTCGGATCGTCCGTGGAGAGGAGACTGCTGCAAGCATTAATGATACGGTACTCGTGTTGATACCCAAGGTACAAAATCCCACTCTACTTACCCAGTTTAGGCCTATCAGCCTTTGCAATGTGATTTATAAAATAGCTTCTAAAGTGGTGTCGAATAGATTGAAGTTGATATTGCCAGATATTATCTCAAAGGAGCAATCAGCCTTTGTTCCCGGGAGGTTGATCACGGATAATATTATTTGTGCTTATGAATGTTTGCACTTCATGAAGAGAAACAGATCCAAGACAAACAGCTTTTGTGCACTTAAGCTTGATATGATGAAGGCATATGACAGACTAGAGTGGCCTTATCTAAAGGCAATTATGGTTAAGCTTGGCTTTGCACCAGATTGGATCCATACAGTTATGAGTATGATCACTTCTGTTTCATTCTCGGTCTTGTTTAATGGAGAAAGATTAGAGAGCTTCTCACCTTCCAGGGGTATCAGGCAGGGAGATCCTATTTCCCCTTACTTATTCTTGATTGCAGCGGAGGGCCTTTCGTGCCTTTTAAAACACAGTTCTCAGTCATTAGTGCTCGGTGGCATAAAGGTGGCGCCCACGGCTCCGGTAGTGAACCACCTTTTGTTTGCAGATGACAGCCTGCTGCTTTTCAAGTCTAGTGTCCAGGGGGCAAATGAGGTTTCAAACCTACTTGATGCATATTGCTTGGCTTCGGGCCAAAGGGTAAACTATGATAAATCGTCCATATTTTTCAGTAAGGGATGCCCAGAGACCCTTAGGGTGGAGATAAAGAATATACTTAATGTGCAGAATGAGTCTTTGAGTGAAAAGTATTTGGGTCTGCCGACCGATGTTGGACAGTCCAAAAATGGCACCTTCAAATATTTACAAGACAGAGTTTGGGAAAGGATAAAGGGATGGATGGAGAAACTTTTATCAGTGGCAGGAAAGGAGGTTCTCATAAAATCTGTGGCTCAAGCTTTACCAGTTTTTTCGATGTCTTGCTTCAGATTACCTCGAGGCCTTTGTGGAAGCATTACGTCACTCATTCGTCAATTTTGGTGGGGGAGCAAGAGAGGCAAGAGGAAACCATGTTGGGTAGCTTGGGATTTGATGACCCGACCGAAAAGTTTGGGAGGACTTGGCTTTCGGGATATAGAAATCTTCAACTTGGCACTTTTGTCTCGGCAAATTTGGAGATTATTGAATGATCCCTCCTCTCTTAGTGCACAAATCCTTAAAGCATCATATTTTCCACAATGTACAGTCCTTGAAGCTCAACTAGGTCCACATCCTTCTCAGGTGTGGCGATCTATACTTGATGGGAGAGATATTATCACCCAAGGAGCTATCCGGCGTATTGGTGATGGAACTACCACGAACATATGGCAACATAGTTGGATCCCAAGGGACGAAATGATGAAGCCGGTGGCCTCCTTAGTTGCTGACCCACCGCAACTGGTTTCTGATCTGATCGACCACACTAGAGCTGCATGGCGAGAGGACTTGCTTAGACAGGTGTTCATACCCATTGATGTGGAGGCGATCTTGCAAATACCGCTCTGTACACGGCGTGTGGACGATTTCTGGGCATGGAATGATGATCCAAGGGGGCGTTTTTCTGTACGGTCAGCTTATAAGATGATTGTCAAGATCAAGATTGGGCGCGAGGCATGGCTGGAGGAAAGGGAGGATCCTTCCAACTCTGAACATGAGATGAGGGGGTGGAACTCGCTATGGAACATGTCAGTGCCACCGAAACTGCGCTTTTTCACTTGGCGATTGGCGCAACACTCACTCCCTACGGGAGATGTCCTAAACCATCGTCATATGGCCACTACGAGTGCTTGCTCCCTATGCGGAGGGCAGGATAGCTGGCGGCATTCTTTGCTGGAGTGTAATGTGTCTAGGTGTGTGTGGGCACTTTCAGATGCCGAGATGGTCGAGCACATGTGGGCAACCTCAGAACCTGACGCACGGCTGTGGCTCTTTGCCATGAATGACTCTCTTCCACCGGAGCAATTTCAGTTGATGATTGTTACTTTATGGGCGATTTGGAGTGCAAGACGGAAAGCTATACATGAGGATATATACCAGACTCCGTTTGCCACTGACAACTTCATCAAAGCTTACTTATCAGACATAGAGTTTTTGAAGAAGAAGAAGGAGGAAGCACATGGGATAGCAGTACCACGACCCCGTACGTGGATTCCACCACCAACAGATTACTACAAACTCAATGTGGACGCGGCCGTGTCACGCCCAGGTACGTTTGGCGCAGTTGGTGTGGTTTGCAGGGATGAGAGAGGTTTGTTCATGGGAGCGTCAGCTCTCGTTTTCAGAGGACTGCACAACCCCCAAGTGCTAGAAGCACTAGCTGTTCGGGAGGCATTAGCACTTTCAGAAGATCTCTATATCAACCATTTACTTGTTGCCTCCGATTGCAAGGTGGTGGTAGATGCAATCAGACAGGGAAGCTCAGCAGAATTTGGAGCCATTGTCGAGGAAATCAAGACTAGAGCAACTACCTTTATTTCATGTTCGTTTACTCATGAGTATAGGACCTCCAATACGGAGGCCCATAATCTCGCAAAGCATGCGTTATCTTTAGGGTTTGGCCGACACACTTGGCTAGGACAACCCGGCGATCTTCTTTTTGTACCTATGAACATTATGATTCAGTAATAAAGCTTTGTGAGATTCTCAAAAAAAAAATTACGAGGGTGTTTGTTTCCAGGGGCTTATTGGTTTAGGGACTTAAAAAAGTCCCTGTAAGTCCCATCTAAACCAAACAGGAGAGACTTATAGGGACTTAAAGTGGGCATTTGGGACTTATGAAATAAGACTCTCAAGGAGGGACTTATAGGGACTTATAGTTGTAATATGGTCTTATAGGGACTTATAAGTCCTAGGAACCAAACAGGTAGGGACTTTTTAGTGACTTGGGACTTATAAGTTGGGACTAAAAAAAGTCCTAGGACTTATAAACCAAACAGGGCCTACATATTTCAATACGAACCTACAAATTAGCAGGAGAAGTTGGCCAAACCTGGAATTACCCACTGATTATGGACTTCAGTACTCTACCTCTGCATCACCATATATAACAGCGCTATATTGGCAAATCCACAAGTGTTACAAACGATATATACTTGCCGATATATATGAAGGCAATGCATCATCAACTAGGCTACAAATTATTTCCCGGCAAAATAATGCTATACTATTGTGGACTAATAGCTAGAAATAATTACAATTATCCCTATACAGATACCATCAGTTCACCATTCTAGAATTATTCTGGAGGGGAGCAAACCTCCAAAACCATTGTCTTCCCTGACTGCTGCCATGTCCTCACAGGCCACTAGTGTAAGAGTGGAACTGCTGGCATGCTTACCACACTTGACGTTCAGTTCCCCAAGGCTTCCAGCGAACACCTGATCCAGCCAGGCCTGGAGAGGCCTCTTACCCTCTGATGCCCATGCCGCTGCAATTATCTGCTCCATTGCACCGACATCAATTTCCAGTGTGCAGCCGGAGCCCAGAACTTTGTGGAGTGTATTGCTCAACTCCTGCAGCACGTAGTCGGCGACTTTGTCAAAGTCGAATGGCTTGAAATCGATGGGCTCGTCAACCAAACACAAGAGGCTGTCCATGGACCTCTCTGGAGTGCCATATGAGTTGTCATTGCTGCCGCTGTGGTCATCAGCATCGCTCGAACCATCCTCGTCGATGGGGAGGTTCAGGTCGAACGGAACACTTGATGTTCTGTGCAGTCGCTTGGAAATGCTCGGTGATTCCTCCTGCAGCTTTTCTTGGTCATCAGAAATGTTGAACTTTCTCTTGCTGACTGAACCCCCACAGCACAAAGATGCACGAATTTTGGCGAGAGGGTGCCCGGGGGAAACTATCACCTTATCACCCTGGCCTTCACTGCTGATCGCCGTACATGATTCTACCAGGATCTTCAGTTGATGTCCACTAGCTGCCAGGATCTTATCTTCAGTGAAAGTAAGACCCTCTTCCACTCCAACAGACACACTTTTGGAGCCTCTGGTTGTTCTTGTTGACAGCACAACAATGGAGTCATTAATGTCAACTTCCTTGCCACGCAAGTCTCGGAATCTACCAGTCTTACTGGCATGAGTCAGAGTGTCCTGGAGAAGGCAGTCAGCTTTATCGACATCATCAAGGAAGATGACAGATCGCCGTTTCTTGCTCAGCTCGTCAACAATATAGTCAGTGCCAGTCTTTCCTCTGTAACTTGAGTCGGCCCAATCCTTGAGACTCAGGTCCAGGTAAATCATGTTCTCTTTGCTGCCATGTACGAGCTCTGCAAGCGCCAAAGCAACTCTGCGCTTGGCCATGCAATCAGAACCATGAAAGCTAAACCAAATGTCATTTTTCCTGCTTGCACCACGGCGCCTCTCCATTGACTTGCACCGCACAATGGAACCACAAATAGCACTCAAGGCTTCCTCCTGCCTTCCAACAACCTGGAACAGGCGTTCCACAAGTAGCTTGTAATTACTCAAATCAGAACCTTGTGCTGCCAGGTGTGAAGGTTGCTGCCAATGACCAAAAGCAGACAAACCTCCAGAAGCTGCTGAATGCCGAGCACTAGGTGATGTTTGCCCCATATTTGTGGAACTCTTGGAACAAGCAAAGGGTTGTGCAAAGATCTGCGGAGGCTTCAGATTCAAATCATCAACTTTCTTGGGTACAGATATCTCTGCATCAGTTACATGTTTGCAGCTGGCAGAATTTGTACCGTTGGAAGAAGATTCACGAGGCGTGCCTAAAACCAAGTCAGTCGCCACAGATGCAGCGGATGATGGTGACACGTGATCTTCGCCATCATGACAGTATGACAGGGTTTCATGTCGGGACTGCTTTTCATCACTCTTTGAAAACCCAGCTTGAAGTTCCAATGTAAGGTTGTCAGTCCTTTGGTTAGAGATAGATGGGGGTGAAATACTCGTTGTGGTAGCATTGGTATGTGGAACAGACACTACAGAAGGTCTAATAACCTCCCTTTGAAGTTCAACTGATTCAGGACCTTTGCTCAGATTTTCTGCTCTTTCCCCATTGGCTGGAACACCAATATAATGCGGAAATAACTGGTATGGAACACTGTTGATCCTATGGCAGCCTTGGTGGAGCCGTAGGCAATACTCGTTCCACTTCTTCTGTAGATTCGATATTTTTGAATTCAATACCATCTGATCTCTAACCTGCACTGAAGAAAAACTGTACATCTTTTATACCAATGATATTCAAAGTTATGCATCTATCAAAACGACGGCATATGCATCAATTATTTTACTTAAAAGTCGCAAAATATGTAAGCCGCTTCACACCTTGACTGCATCAAATCCATTGTTAGCACCTATCATGCTGCCATTCTGCAGCAGCGAAGGTAGACCTCCCTGGTGATGGTCTTCAGCTGTAATGCCACTTCCTCTAATGATAGTAGCAACTTCTTGCTCATATCTATCATTGCACTGTTGACACCGAAGGGCCGGAGGACAAGAATTTGCTGTGAGGCTGTTAGCTTCGTAGGAATCACTGACAAGTCCTCCAAAAGGAATGAGCGAATCCATAAAGCTGCAAAACAAGTTTGACACCGTTAGGCCAAGATGACAGGAGCAAAATGGAGTACAGAGAACCCACATCAAGTCCTACTTCAATACGCTTATTCTGACTCTGCAGTTGCTTAAGTGCATCAGAAAAGGCTAGCACTTTTAGATCCAGTGCATCAGAACCTCATTGTTCAAAGAGTACTTGCTGTATCAAAATAGAATAATGTCTTTTCATGAGAATGCATTTCTTTAATGTTTAAAACCTTGTTCGTTTCTCTCTTTTTATCTTTAGTGCCTGTTTCTTTTACCGAGGTACTCTGAATTCTTACACCCGATGAAGGTGGAACAACAGGAATGATATACGCACGACAAATTTTCGTATGACAACCGCACGACAGTACTCCATCACCCTTCGATGGAATAGCCGGATCAATATCTGACGCGGGATAGTGGTGTCATAGAGAGATTGTATAAAAAATGTCGGACGCAAAGCAATATTGGTGGAACAAATCATCCACCTTATGAATTAAATAGGACAGCTTAAAATTGTCAAAGGAGCAAAGAAGTTCTTTAAAATAACCTAAATGAACAAACAAGAAGCTAATGAATGAGTAAACAAACGAGTAAAAACCATCAATACATCACACAAAAGGAAGATGGTCCAGAAGTATTTAAATTAGTAACCCGCTCCCAGAAAGTGGAAATATGTAATCTTCTCGTTGATATTTGAAATAAACCGGTCATGTATCAAAATATATATAAGAACACTGAGCAGAAACACTAGGGGTCTTCAGCACAGGTAATCAGGAATAGAGGTATCATTGTTAATCTTAGATACAGAAGTTGCAAACCCTGATTGTGATGAACTATAGTATCTGAACTGAAGATGTACCCACTGTGGAAAAAAAAATCCAGGTGGCAAACTCCTCACCATTGAAACCTCTAAAGGACAACGGAATCACGCGGATGACAATCAAAACCATGACAACCACAGTAACACAACTTCGGTCTGTACTTTACTCAAGCATCAACGTAACCTCCAAAGGCCATAACAACACACCTCAAGATAAGAGGCCATGACAACACACCTCAAGATAAGAGGCACGCTTAAGTCGATAACTTAAGCATGCATATTACCAGGTCAAGCACTGAGAAAACAACTATACTGCTAAACGGAATGGGTAAAAACATTCAGAAAACAATCAACGTCACGAAAAAGTTGTATCCATGTAGAATATTTAAAGACCTCTGTATAAACTCGACCAATCAGACATGGTAGAAAAATAATCAGGCCAATGGGCATACAGACAAATCTGCACTCAAAACATTAGTACTGTACTAAACTAATAGTACGCCGATCATGGGAGTAAGAACTAGTAATCCTTGTTAGTAGTAGGAGTACTAGTAACCAGACATCTAAGGAACATCCGAATATGATAAACAAAAGGTGCGCTCGCGCGCACACGCACACACGCCAGTCACCACAATGGATGCCAATCAACTCAATCCTAAGCATAAACAATTGGCGGAAGGTAGAAAGAGAAGAGAATAGGATTCACCTTGCAGGCTTGGAGAAAGCCGCGGCGGTGGTTGCCTGAGGGATGAGCGCAGCGGGGCTGCCTCCGGCGCGCACTGCCGTGATCGGTAGCAGCTGGAGCTCCCAATCCTTGTCGAGCAAGGGGAACTTGGACAAGAAGGTGAGGTAGGTCTCGTACGTGGCCGACCACCCCATCACCCAGACACGGCCAGCTCTGTGCGTCTCCAGCACTCGCGTCACCTCCGCCACCACCCGGCGCCCCATCTCTTGGAGCTCGCCGTCGTCAGGGACCAGTTCTTTGAGGTCACCGATGTTTATGATGAGGCCGGAGGTGGCGCTGGCCATGGCGGCCGCCACGCCAAGTTCCGTCTGGTCGATGGAGCTTGGACCGACGGAGAGGACACGGTACGGCGAGAGGGCGGCGAAGTCGGCAGCGGCGGAGGCAGCCCCGACGCCGACGAGCATGGGATTGCGGCCTCGGGCGAGAACCTCGCGGATGCGGCGGAAGTTCTCCTCCCCGGTGCCGCTGGCGAGGCTCCCTGCAGCTGGCGAGGGCACATCGGCGTCGTCGGCAGCGGCGAAGCTGCAGAGGAAGAGAGGCGGCGGGCGGCTCCGCGTGGGGAGGCGGCCGAGCATGGGCATGGGCGGCGCAGGGCGGAGGATGGCGAGCTTGATGTCGCCGCTGTGGAAGCCCGCGTCGCCGAAGACGCGGCTGACGAGGGGGTCGTCGAGGATGGCGAGCACGAGCTGCGAGAGCTCGACCTTGACGGCGGCGGGGGCCTGCGCGGTGGCCGCCTGGTGGTAGAAATGGAAGGTGTCCGGGTTGCGGCGCTG
Source organism: Triticum dicoccoides (assembly GCF_002162155.2). NCBI lineage: Eukaryota > Viridiplantae > Streptophyta > Magnoliopsida > Poales > Poaceae > Triticum > Triticum dicoccoides. Next base: position 177,961,647 of record NC_041387.1, on the reverse strand, counting down.
GTTGGCCTGCGAGCGCTTGACGGCCGCCATGAGCGAGTTGGAGACGGGCGGCTCCGCGTCGTCGGCGCCGGAGGCAGAGGAGGAGGAGGAGGCGGAGGGGAGCCTGTCGAGCGAGACCGCGAAGCAGAGCTCGAGCGCCTTGAGCTGGACGCGCGGGGCATAGGCGGCGCTGCGTGCCCGCGCGAGCGCGTCGCGGAGGAGCGGCGGGGCGGGAGGCGCGAGCAGGGCGGAGATGAGGTGGAGCGAGGTTGTCTGCGCGTGGGCGCGGCGGCGCGCGGAGACGACGGCCGCGTCGAGGGCGGTGACGGCGGCCGGAGAGAGGCACTGCCGCGCCGCGGCCACCGGCGTCGGCATCGCCGGCGCACGCGTGGAGGGCTGGGACTGGGATTGGGATTAGGGGAGTCGAGCGGGTCAGTGACAGGTGGTAATCACTGGAGGGACCTGGTTGCTAGTATTACTTTTCCGCGCACGCACACTGGGCGTGGGCGGGTGACGAGGCCGAAACTTCTGAGGGGCGGATTGCTAATAGAGGAAACATTGGGGGGCACCGGTCGCTGGAGCCTGGAAGAAAATAATTGGGCAGGAAGGCTGGTGAAGGGGTTTATATATGCTATTTGGGTGATGATGATATCTGCTCTTCCTCTTTTCGGTGATGCGGTGGGGGCCACCTGACAGCGACGGGGAGGGCATGTACAATGGTGGCATACGGATACATATGCCCCATGAAAAAAATAATTTGAGGCATTTATATTTATTTTGTCTCCACAATGCAAGCTATCATTAGTGGGCCTCATTAAGAAATAAAAAATAAAGACTCTACCACACATCCATCTCTACTTTTCACTTCAACCTTTTCAACTTTTGTCATCGGACCACACTTTTTTTTCAAGCACCCGCCTCCTGAAGAGGAATCCGCTTCCCTAACCGAACCTACTTTACGTCATATCCAATTCTACATGGCATGCGAGGCATCACCTTAAGGCTATGCATTGTACATGCCCTGATAGTGACAGTGAGTGCTGCTGCTTTCTGGAGTGGGGGGAAATGAAAATTATTAATTTGGTGGAGGGAGCACCAAGGCATAGCATATATGCAGCTGAGCTCAGTGGCAGTACAAATTCTTCTTTTGGGTAGACCACTGTGCTGCAGCCAAGCTTGATTGTTCTCTTCTCTCCTACACTACAAAAGAGAAGAGGGATCCCCTGCCCACAGTGAGTGGGTGAAAGACAGCGCCACCACCCATGAGATATGATATGCAAAATCCTTCTGGGAAAGGCACCGGGATCTAGTGCTATGGATACCCCCAGCTGGAACAGCACAAGGCTCCGGTTCTCTCCCAATGTCAGCTGCGCTCCGGCCTCCCGGTTTACTGCAAAATTTGGCCTATTGGCCTATCGGCAAAGATGTCACATTAATTGAAACGAAATGATGCATAATTGCTGTGTTGGCGGAAAGATAACGTTTACATCATTTCAGTTAGTTTCCCTCTCTTTTCCCCCCTTGTGAAACCATCCATGCAAGCAGAAGAGTTTCCTCTCGCGATGCTTTCAAAAATAGCCCTCAACTTTAGTTGGACAGGGACACCTGCGCTGCTCTTAGGATTCCACTGGTGCACCCATTTGGTTTATTCTCAGCTCACATCTCATCCAAAAAGGTGTACAAGAAATATCTCTACCCTGCAAGCTGGTGTATTTTACATGTCGCGTTGTAAACTAAGAGCACCTACAGCGGGTGGCAGCATAACCTCCCAATCGATCCACCACCACCTTCGATATAGGCATAGTGTCGGTCTATAGAACTTTACTGTTGCCGATATGTCGGTTTATATTTCATGTTTTTTGTTAGACTTTTGGATTTAGCTGTGTGCATCTCAGTTATGCAGAGGCCGGGTGTTACTCATAATATTTTGTATCCTCTTGATGCTACATTCTAAGATAATAAAATCGTCCTTTATCGAAAAAATCTACAGCGAGGCTCCTCAAACCCCTCTCATACGATTCGGACGGATGGCCCTTGACCGGTAAAGAAAAAAAAACAGACGGACACCTCAAATCGGCCTTAAATACCTGGCTGACCGGCATCCCTCATATCTAGCCTAAATATAGGGCGGATATAAGAAGACCCGGACGCGTCCGTCACATCGGTTCCGGCCCACGCCAATCCACCCGACCCCACGTATAATCATTCCCATCCGCTCTCTGGACCGAACCCTAGCCACTCAACTTCACTCCACTCCGCCCACAAGCTCCCATTCGGCTTTCTCTGGCATGATGAGCAGTGGATCCGAGTCCTACAATGTCAAATCCGTCGACCCCAAACTCATCCTATGCAGCCCCCGAGGAGGAGATGACCGCCGGGCTAGCGCTCCGCCGCTCCCGGAAGGAGGCCGGCCGGCGGCAGCGCTCAGACTCCTTACGTCAGGAATCCATTGTGTCCGTCCAAATGACGGATGGATCCGTCGCTAGATGTGCGGCATCGTTGCCTCACCGGAGGCGGTGCAGTCCGTCTGGCATCCGAACGCGGTGGCGGACACGCAACCCCTCCGTTGGCGCGTCGAGGCGGAGGACGCACCATGGGCATCGTCCGGCGCAAACATGGTGCGAAGTGCCCGCCGTACGAGGCAGCGGCAGCCCTCGCGGCGGTGGAAGTTGGCAAAGCGAAGTCACATTCTCCGGCGCCTCGTATGGTGCACCAGCCCGGGCGCCACAACAGCGTCATGGTGGATGCGCCGGCTCATCCCAAGACGAATCCATCATCGATCCGACGTCCACCGACACCGTCAGGGTTCCGAGCTCCGACAAGGAAGAGTAGGGCATGGGAGGCGGCGTCGCCTTGAATCCTGTGAGCCGGCTCGTGTCCCCGTGTCTTACTCTACCTCGTTGGCAACCGGACTAACACTCCGGGGAGCGAAGCCGGCCGCCGAACATGGGCACGGCGGAGCCGGATAAGCTCCACTTAGAGATCGATTTACGTTGCATGTAATAGTATGGATTTAAAGTTTTTAGTTTGAAGTATCCGATCGTAGAATAGATTATTTGAGACGTGATTGGTCACTAAGAATGCGTCCGGACGCGTCAAATGGCATTTCAGGAGTCGAATTTATCAAGTCCGGCTGTAGATGCTCTAACCCCTACACACGAATTCCATTTGATTCTATGGGCGTTTGTCACGCTGTGCTGCTCGTAGGAGTGCTGGGGAGCAATAATAGTGTTGTTTGTGTGAGCACAAAATGGCAGATAGTGTGCCCACTTGAACTTGGCATTGTGTATATGGTGGCTACGACCCCACCCACTGGTGACAAGTGGTGTGCTGCTGTTCGTAGGTGACTCGTGTAATGTAAGGGAAAAGTGAAGGTGTTTGGATCCTTCACGCCATGCAATGCATCTACTATGTCATATGTGGGTAGTATTATTTACGCATGCAATTTGTTGAATGGATACTCTATCCTCTCATTAAAGAAACTCGATGCGCTACCAAACCCTAAGAGCCCAATGCCCTTATACAAAAAAAAATCAAAAAAAAAATGTGACCTAATCTCTAGTCCATGTAAATAGGTTTGAGAATGTAGAAATATATTGTACACACATCTCTCCGCTGGTTTGAGTTTTTCACTGAGCTAGTCAGGTACACAACTAAATATATATTGTCAAAAATGAGTTATTGAGTTTGAAATCTATGGCAAACATTGTCTTTAGTATAATTAATACACCCTCTGGAAAGAAATATAAGAGCGTTTAAATTAGGGAGTATATTTTTTGACATATGATGATAACACACCTAAGGGCTGCCAACATATAGACGTGAGGACAGGGAGTTGGTAAGTATTGAGATATAGTGTATGTTTTCGTTTGTGAATTCCATGGAGAAATCTAGCGCCATGGGCATGAAAATTGTTGAAGTATGTTACACATATTTTTCTGAATTTTTTTGGCTTTACCATATAGGCATGCAATTTAATTGTAGTTAATTCTTACATGTGTCATCGAACTTCAAGTAGAATGGTTGTAGATGTTGCTCATACTTGCTTCGTGTCACGTTGGTGATAGGCTACATCCTCATTTTTCTTTGATGTGTGGAATGTGCCCATGAAGCTATATTTTACAGAAATATAAACTATGATAATTCCTGAACTTAAGATAACAACTTACTTATGTTAATAGGAGAGCTTGATGTATACTATGCATCCACTCAGTTTCATTCATAGGTGGAGTACAGTTCGAAAATCACATATAGTGAACCAAAGTATGACATGCTTAATGTCAACTTTGTCTGCTTTGCTTATTAGTCATTGTTCTTTGGCAGAGAGTATGTTGTGTGCCCGTGAAAGTGTGGAACTCATGGGCACCTCTAGACATCAAGGTTCTCACATGCATGGCTGGCGCTCAAGGATGGGCTCTGGATTATCGACATGTTTGCTCATTGATTACCCCTTCCTCCTCCCCGGTTGTAAGCTTTTGTTTCATGGGGGATAGCTAGCACATCATGCTCCGATGCCCCTTCTTGTGCTGGGGTGGGATGGGGCCGTTCTTTGTTTTCCTGCCATGTTTGCTCCATATGTGTCGACCGCCATCATGAAATGGCGGTCCAAGATCGTCACATCAATAACTCAACCTCTCCGTGCGAAGATCAGCACGTTCATCAATGTCTCTTTTTATGGTTTATATGGCTAGATTTGAACAAGCATGTCTTCGAGAA
>NC_041387.1:177934330-177956736 GCF_002162155.2 Triticum dicoccoides | reverse complement strand
AAGGCGGAGTTCGTGCTCTGGAGACTGGCCCATGCGACCGGGTATGATATTGATATTGAGTTATATATTTTTGCTCATTTGTTATGTAGCTACGTAGACATATGTGTGTTATTTTCAGTATGTAATGTAACAGAAACTTTCTCTCACTCCTAATAAAAAATGTGCAAGTATAGTGTGTGTTCTTGAAAAGAAAACTCAAAAAAATCATATAGTAAAAAATAACCAGTTTGCAAGAATTTTTTTTAGTGAATTCAACCTGACAAAGAGAAAAAGGTTTTTTGAGAGAGTGGTAGCAGCTTGACACGGAAAAGGGAATTTTAGTATAAAAGGTTGCTTTTCACTCACTTGTCAAAGGGCCTTTCCATGGATAAGCATCTCTTGTCTTTATTCATTCCTTTAAATTATGATGTAGCTTAACACTAAATCTTTGTGGGCCCCAATAAGATCAATTATAATGTAGCACAAATACAGATATCATCAAGCACGTCATTGTCCTTCCTTTTCACATCTGTAAAATTTATGCACAAACCAACGTCGCAAGAGCTGAATTTTAGTCTAAACTAGATAGAGACGAGTCAATAGGACATGTGGGGAGCAGACAATCTTTCAAACATTGGAGTTCACCAACTATAAATAATAAATAGGAAGTGTACAATAAAAAATTCATGGTGGTGTACGCGAGAGAGTACAAGGTGGGCGTCAGCGAGACATGGGCCCACATGTAAGGAAGATTAAATAAATTGTACTCCCTCCGCTCAAAGATATTGTGCACCCGCACTTCCCAAGGTTCAACTTTAATCATAAATTTAACCTACGAGACCGACTACGGCGTGAGAAAAAAATATATAATTGAAAACTTCTTTTGAATACAAATTCACTGGTATAACTTTTGCTCCTGCCGCAGTCGGTCTAGTTGGTTAAATTTATGATCAAAGTTGAAGCACGGAAATAGAAGAAGCACTATATTTTGAAACGGAGGGAGTATGTGGGTAGCTTCACTTTCAAATACGCAGGGTTGTTCTGATTATGAATTATTTCTCACAATGAACACTATGAGTCGACAGAAAAGAAGGTCATGTTAACTTTTAACCTAAAGGTAATTAAGAGTTGGGTGCTAGATGATATGGTTTTGCTTTGTACTTGTCGTGGATTTTCCTTTTAGACAGATCTAGTGCTAATCTTGCTAGTACTTCTACTTTCTTGTCCTTGTCATGATGACCAGACCAATATGATATATTTAGGTGCGCCTCAAAAGGATTGAGCTAGATCGGACATGAACCACCCGTTGATGCGTGTCCACTTGGAAAACCATTTGGAGATCCTTTCTTTCTTTCCATCATCCTCACCCTTGGTTTAAGATGACAATTATGATCCATTGTTTGTTTAAAATTTGAGCAATTTTTTCTTTATGAATTGTTTTTGAGTGACCAGTGCTGCAGTGCGTACTTCAAGGGCACCTCGGTATGATTGTGTAAACTGCACCGATCTCTGTAGAGTGCGCCGTATATGATGAAATTAGGTGATGCGAAAGGGGGGTTTAAGGAAGACAAAGAGTTCTCGTGCACTTCCTTTTTTTTGCGGGGCGAGTTCCCGTGCACTTCGGTTTAGTTTTCACTGGTATTTTTGTTTGCTTGACGTTTTTTGTCCTGTTATCTTATTCCTTGTATTGTCTATTTACTTTTTATTTTGAGCGTCTTTCCCCTCGAAAAATATTTTTTTTAACATTGTATCGATTCATCAAGCTGATATAAAAGCATATAGCAGTATCTCTGTCCAAACACCATATCAAAACATCGAGGATACACATAGGTTCATTACACTAGCAAACAAATGAAAATCTCAAGAAGAAGAACATTTAAGAAATAATACAAATCAAAACTGCTAGATTAATCATGAAATATGAGTTCATATGGTATATATTTAGTATTGTATGTGTAAAAATATTTTTTCTATGGACTATGATATTTGACACACGTGTGCCATATAAGCAAAACTGCCACACCTTTACTTTTTTCATTTTAAAGTACCACACGATCCCTCGTTTTTTATCTCGCCTCCTCCCAAATGACCCCGGAGGCTCGCCCAAGAAACATGTTTCTCGCGCGTCCACCCCCGAGAAAACGGTCACTTCTTCACGTCTACCACATGATTTCTCCTTAGGACAAAGTTACCATGATACTCGTATGCAAGTTATCAGGCCTGTGTTGTGTAACTTACCATACTATTTACATAGAACGTACCAGGTACTATGCTTCAACAACTACACCCCTTCAAAGTCACCAATGTATTTTATACACAAGTTAGAAGGTTTTCGATGTGTAAAATACCGTGGTACTTACACATAAGTTATCAGGGTATATGTACATCAACCTCCCCCTGGTCAAAGTTACCATGGGGGATTGTGAAGGAAATATGCCCTAGAGGCAATAATAAAGTTATTATTTATTTCCTTATAATCATGATAAATGTTTATTATTCATGCTAGAATTGTATTTACCGGAAACATAATACATGTGTGAATACATAGACAAACAAAGTGTCACTAGTATGCCTCTACTTGACTAGCTCGTTAATCAAAGATGGTTATGTTTCCTAACCATGAACAATGAGTTGTTATTTGATTAACGAGGTCACATCATTAGTAGAATGATCTGATTGACATGACCCATTCCATTAGCTTAGCACCCGATCGTTTAGTATGTTGCTATTGCTTTCTTCATGACTTATACATGTTCCTATGACTATGAGATTATGCAACTCCTGTTTACCGGAGGAACACTTTGGGTACTACCAAACGTCACAACGTAACTGGGTGATTATAAAGGAGTACTACAGGTGTCTCCAATGGTCGATGTTGGGTTGGCGTATTTCAATATTAGGATTTGTCACTCCGATTGTCGGAGAGGTATCTCTGGGCCCTCTCGGTAATACACATCACATAAGCCTTGCAAGCATTACAACTAATATGTTAGTTGTGAGATGATATATTACGGAACGAGTAAAGAGACTTGCCGGTAACGAGATTGAACTAGGTATTGGATACCGACGATCAAATCTCGGGCAAGTAACATACCGATGACAAAGGGAACAACGTATGTTGTTATGCGGTCTGACCGATAAAGATCTTCGTAGAATATGTAGGAGCCAATATGGGCATCCAGGTCCCGCTATTGGTTATTGACCGGAGACGTGTCTCGGTCATGTCTACATTGTTCTCGAACCCGTAGGGTCCGCACGCTTAAGGTTACGATGACAGTTATATTATGAGTTTACATGTTTTGATGTACCGAAGGAGTTCGGAGTCCCGGATGAGATCGGGGACATGACGAGGAGTCTCGAAATGGTCGAGACGTAAAGATTCATATATTGGATGATATGGTTAGGCCAAGGGGTCAAGCCCATGAGGCTTTAGGTCGGTGCAAAAGGAGTTTTGCGGAGGCCAGGGGGCCAAACGCCGGAGACCCTGGCGTCTGGCCCTGGGCCAGACGCCGAGGCCCATGGCGTCTGGGCCAGACGCCAAGGATTGTGGCGTTTGGTCCTGGAGTCCGAGTGGGACTCTTGCCTTTCGGGCAAAACCGACTTTGAGGAGGCTTTTGCTCCAAGTTTCGACCCCGGGGCTCAACATATAAATAGAGGGGCAGGGCTAGCACCAAAGACACAACAAGTTGATCCACGTGATCTATCCCTTAGCCGTGTGCGGCGCCCCCAGCCACCATATTCCTCGATAATACTGTAGCGGAGTTTAGGCGAAGCCCTGCTGCTGTAGTTCATCAAGATCGTCACCACGCCGTCGTGCTGACGGAACTCTTCCCCGACACTTTGCTGGATCGGAGTCCGGGGATTGTCATCGAGCTGAACGTGTGCTCGAACACGGAGGTGCCGTAGTTTCGGTGCTTGATCGGTTGGATCGAGAAGACGTACGACTACTTCCTCTACGTCGTGTCATCGCTTCCGTAGTCGGTCTGTGTTGGGTACGTAGACAATACTCTCCCCTCGTTGCTATGCATCACATGATCTTGCGTGTGCGTAGGAAAATTTTGAAATTACTACGAAACCCAACAGTGGTATCAGAGCCTAGGTTATTTATGTTGATGTTATATGCACGAGTAGAACACAAGTGAGTTGTGGACGATACAAGTCATACTGCCTGCCAGCATGTCATACTTTGGTTCGACGGTATTGTTGGACGAGACGACCCGGACCAACCTTACGTGTACGCTTACGCGAGACCGGTTCCCTCGACGTGCTTTGCACATAGATGGCTTGCGGGCATCTGTCTCTCCAACTTTAGTTGAACCGAGTGTGGCTACGCCCGGTCCTTGCGAAGGTTAAAACGGAGTCTATTTGACAAACTATCGTTGTGGTTTTGATGCGTAGGTGAGATTGGTTCTTACTTAAGCCCGTAGCAGCCACGTAAAACATGCAACAACAAAGTAGAGGACGTCTAACTTGTTTTTGCAGGGCATGTTGTGATGTGATATGGTCAAGGCATGATGCTGAATTTTATTGTATGAGATGATCATGTTTTGTAACCAAGTTATCGGCAACTGGCAGGAGCCATATGGTTGTCGCTTTATTGTATGCAATGCAATCGCGATGTAATGCTTTACTTTATTACTAAACGGTAGTGATAGTCGTGGAAGCATAAGATTGGCGAGACGACAACGATGCTACGATGGAGATCAAGGTGTCGCGCCGGTGACGATGGTGATCATGACGGTGCTTCGGAGATGGAGATCACAAGCACAAAATGATGATGGCCATATCATATCACTTATATTGATTGCATGTGATGTTTATCTTTTTATGCATCTTATCTTGCTTTGATTGACGGTAGCATTATAAGATGATCTCTCACTAAATTATCAAGAAGTGTTCTCCCTGAGTATGCACCGTTGCAAAAGTTCTTCGTGCTGAGACACCACGTGATGATCGGGTGTGATAGGCTCTACGTTCAAATACAACGGGTGCAAAACAGTTGCGCACGCAGAATACTCAGGTTAAACTTGACGAGCCTAGCATATGCAGATATGGCCTCGGAACACGGAGACCGAAAGGTCGAGCGTGAATCATATAGTAGATATGATCAACATAGTGATGTTCACCATTGAAACTACTCCATCTCACGTGATGATCGGACATGGTTTAGTTGATTTGGATCACGTGATCACTTAGAGGATTAGAGGGATGTCTGTCTAAGTGGGAGTTCTTAAGTAATATGATTAATTGAACTTAAATTTATCATGAACTTAGTCCTGGTAGTATTTTGCAAATTATAGATCAATAGCTCGCGTTGTTGCTTCCCTGTGTTTATTTTGATATGTTCCTAGAGAAAATTGTATTGAAAGATGTTAGTAGCAATGATGCAGATTGGATCCGTGATCTGAGGATTATCCTCATTGCTGCACAGAAGAATTATGTCCTTGATGCACCGCTAGGTGACAGACCTATTGCAGGAGCAGATGCAAACGTTATGAACGTTTAGCTAGCTCAATATGATGACTACTTGATAGTTTAAGTGCACCATGCTTAACGGCTTAGAATCGGGACTTCAAAGACGTTTTGAACGTCATGGACCATATGAGATGTTCCAGGAGTTGAAGTTAATATTTCAAGCAAATACCCGAGTTGTGAGATATGAAGTCTCCAACAAGTTCTATAGCTAAAAGATGGAGGAGAATCGCTCAACTAGTGAGCATGTGCTCAGATTGTCTGGGTACTACAATCGCTTGAATCAAGTGGGAGTTAATCTTCCAGATAAGATAGTGATTGACAGAATTCTCTAGTCACCATCACCAAGTTAGTAAAACTTCGTGATGAACTATAATATGCAAGGGATAACGGAAACAACTCCCAAGCTCTTCGTGATGATGAAATCAATGAAGGTAGAAATCAAGAAAAACATCAAGTGTTGATGGTTGATAAGACCACTAGTTTCAAGAAAAGGGCAAAGGGAAGAAGGGGAACTTCAAGAAGAACGGCAAGCAAGTTGCTGCTCAAGTGAAGAAGCCCAAGTCTGGTCCTAAGCCTGAGACTAAGTGCTTCTACTGCAAAGGGACTGGTCACCGGAAACGGAATCACCCCAAGTGATTGGCGGATAAGAAGGATGGCAAAGTGAACATAAGTATATTTGATATACATGTTATTGATGTGTACTTTACTAGTGTTTATAGCAAACCCTAAGTATTTGATACTAGTTCAGTTGCTAAGATTAGTAACTCGAAACGGGAGTTGCTGAATAAACAGAGACTAGTTAAGGGTGAAGTGACGATGTGTGTTGGAAGTGGTTCCAAGATTGATATGATCATCATCGCACACTCCCTATAATTTCGGGATTAGTGTTGAAACTAAATAAGTGTTATTTGGTGAGCATGAATATGATTTGATCATGTTTATTGTAATACGGTTATTCATTTAAGTAAAAGAATAAATTGTTGTTCTGTTTACATGAATAAAACTTTATATGGTTACACACCCAATGAAAATAGTTCATTGGATCTCGATCTTAGTGATACACATATTCATAATATTGAAACCAAAAGATGTAAAGTTAATAATGATAGTGCAACTTATTTATGGCACTGCCGTTTAGGTCATATTGGTGTAAAGCGCATGAAGAAACTCCATGCTGATGGGATTTTGGAATCACTTGATTATGAATCACTTGATGCTTGCGAACCATGCCTTATGGGCAAGATGACTAAAACGCCGTTCTCCGGAACAATGAAGCAAGCAACAGATTTGTTGGAAATCATACATACCGATGTATGTGGTCCGATGAAAGGCTTACAACAGGTATCATTATTTTCTGACCTTCACAAGATGATTTGAGCAGATATGGGGATATCTACTTGATGAAACATAAGTCTGAAATAATTGAAAGGTTCAAAGAATTTCAGAGTGAAGTGGAAAAATCATCGTAACAAGAAAAATAAAGTTTCTGCGATCTGATCACGGAGACGAATATTTGAGTTACGAGTTTGGTCTTCAATTAAAACAATGTGGAATAGTTTCATAGCTCACGCCACCTGGAACACCACAATGTTATGGTGTGTCCGAACGTCGTAACCGCGCTTTATTGGATATGGTGCGATCTATGATGTCTCTTATTGATTTACCATTGTCGTTTTGGGGTTATGCATTAGAGACAGCTGCATTCACGTTAAAAGGGCACCATCTAAATCCGTTGAGACGACACTATATGAACTGTGGTTTAGCAAGAAACCCAAGTTGTCGTTTCTTAAAGTTTGGGGCTGCGATGCTTATGTGAAAAAGTTTCATCCTGATAAGCTCGAACCCAAATCGGAGAAGTGCGTCTTCATAGAATACCCAAAGGAAATTGTTGGGTACACCTTCTATCACAGATCCGGAGGCAAGATATTCGTTGCTAAAAATGGATCCTTTCTGGAGAAGGAGTTTCTCTCGAAAAAAGTGAGTGGGAGGAAAGTAGAACTTGATGAGGTAACTGTACCTGCTCCCTTATTGGAAAGTAGTTCATCACAGAAATCAGTTCCTGTGACAAATACACCAATTAGTGAGGAAGCTAATGATATTGATCATAAAACTTCAGATCAAGTTACTACAGAACCTCGTAGGTCTTCCAGAGTAAGATCTGCACCAGAGTGGTGTAGTAATCATGTTCTGGAAGTCATGTTACTAGACCATGATGAACCTATGAACTATGAGGAAGCGATGATGAGCCCAGATTCCGCGAGATGGCTTGAGGCCATAAAATCTGAGATATGATCCATGTATGACAACAAAGTATGGACTTTGATTGACTTGCTCGATGATCAGCAAAGCCATGTTAAATAAATGGATCTTCAAGAGGAAGACGGACACTGATAGTAGTGTTACTATCTACCAAGCTCGACTTGTTGCAAAAGTTTTTCAACAAGTTCAAGGTGTTGAATACGATGAGGTTTTCTCACTCGTATCGATGCTTAAGTCTATCTGAATCATGTTAGCAATTGCCACATTTTATGAAATCTGGCAAATGGATGTCAAAACTGCATTCCTTAATGGATTTATTAAAGAAGAGTTGTATATGATGCAACCAGAAGGTTTTGTCAATCCTAAAGGTGCTAACAAAATGTGCAAGCTCCAGCGATCCATCTATGGACTGGTGCAAGCATCTCGGAGTTGGAATATACGCTTTGATAAGTTGATCAAAGCATATAGTTTTATATGGACTTACGATGAAGCCTGTATTTACAATAAAGTGAGTGGGAGCACTACAGCCTTTCTGATTAGTATATGTGAGTGACATATTGTTGATCAGAAATGATGTAGAATTTTTCTGCAAATCATAAAGGAGTGTTTTAAAGGAGTTCTTTAAAAGGAAAAGACCTCAGTAAAAAGCTACTTATATATTGAGCATCAAGATCTATTGAGATAGATCAAGACGCTTGATAAGATTTTCAATGAGTACATACCTTGGCAAGATTTTGAAATAGTTCAAAATGGAACAGTTAAAGAAAGAGTTCTTGCCTGTGTTGCAAAGGTATGAAATTGAGTAAGACTCAAATCCCGACCACAGCAGAAAATAGAAAGAGAATGAAAAGTCATTCCCTATGCCTCAGTCATAGGTTCTATAAAGTATGCTATGCTTTGTACCAGACCTATTGTATACCTTGCTCTGTATTTGGCAAGGGAGTACAATAGTGATCTAGGAGTAGATCACTGGACATTGGTCAAGAATATCCTTAGTAAGGACTAAAGAGGTGTTTCTCGATTATGGAGGTGATAAAAGAGTTTGTTGTAAAAGTTACATCAGTGCAAACTTTTACACTGATCCAGATGACTCTAAGTCTCAATCTGGATACATATTGAAAGTGGGAGCGATTAGCTAGAGTAGCTCCGTACAGAGCATTGTAGACATAGAATATTTGCAAAATACATACGGCTCTGAATGTGACAGACCCGTTGACTAAGCTTCTCTCACGAGCAAAACATGATCACACCTTAGTACTCTTTGGGTGTTAATCACATAAGCGATGTGAACTAGATTATTGACTCTAGTAAACCCTTTGGGTGTTGGTCACATGACGATGTGAACTATGGGTGTTAATCATATACAAATATGAATATTGGTGTTAAATCACATGGCGATGTGAACTAGATTATTGACTCTAGTGCAAGTGGGAGACTGAAGGAAATATGCCCTAGAGGCAATAATAAAGTTATTATTTATTTACTTATAATCATGATAAATGTTTATTATTCATGCTAGAATTGTATTTACCGGAAACATAATACATGTGTGAATACATAGACAAACAAAGTGTCACTAGTATGCCTCTACTTGACTAGCTCGTTAATCAAAGATGGTTATGTTTCCTAACCATGAACAATGAGTTGCTATTTGATTAACGAGGTCACATCATTAGTAGAATGATCTGATTGACATGACCCATTCCATTAGCTTAGCACCCGATCGTTTAGTATGTTGCTATTGCTTTCTTCATGACTTATACATGTTCCTATGACTATGAGATTATGCAACTCCCGTTTACCGGAGGAACACTTTGGGTACTACCAAACGTCACAACGTAACTGGGTGATTATAAAGGAGTACTACAGGTGTCTCCAATGGTCGATGTTGGGTTGGCGTATTTCGAGATTAGGATTTGTCACTCCGATTGTCGGAGAGGTATCTCTGGGCCCTCTCGGTAATACACATCACATAAAGCCTTGCAAGCATTACAACTAATATGTTAGTTGTGAGATGATGTATTACGGAACGAGTAAAGAGACTTGCCGGTAACGAGATTGAACTAGGTATTGGATACCGACGATCGAATCTTGGGCAAGTAACATACCGATGACAAAGGGAACAACGTATGTTGTTATGCGGTCTGACCGATAAAGATCTTCGTAGAATATGTAGGAGCCAATATGGGTATCCAGGTCCCGCTATTGGTTATTGACCAGAGACGTGTCTCGGTCATGTCTACATTGTTCTCGAACCCGTAGGGTCCGCACGCTTAAGGTTACGATGACAGTTATATTATGAGTTTATGCATTTTGATGTACCGAAGGTTGTTCGGAGTCCCGGATGTGATCACGGACATGACGAGGAGTCTCGAAATGGTCGAGACATAAAGATTGATATATTGGAAGTCTATGTTTGGACATCGGAAGTGTTCCGGGTGAAATCGGGATTTTACCGGGTTACCGGGAGGTTACCGGAACCCCCCGGGAACCATATGGGCCTTCATGGGCCTTATTGGAAAGGTGAAAGGGCTGCCCACCAGGGCTGCGCGCCTCCCCCCTTCCCCTAGTCCTATTAGGACTAGGAGAGGTGGCCGGCCACCCTTCTCCTCTTTCCCCCTTTGAGGATTCCTAGTTGGAATAGGATTGGAGGGGAGTCCTACTCCCGGTAGGAGTAGGACTCCTCCTGCGCCACCTCCTCCTGGCCGGCGCCTCCTCCCCCCTTTGGCTCCTTTATATACGGAGGCAGGGGCACCTCTAAACACACAAGTTGACACAAGTTGATCCACGTGATCGATTCCTTAGCCGTGTGCGGTGCCCCCTGCCACCATATTCCTCGATAATACTGTAGCGGAGTTTAGGCGAAGCCCTGCTGCTGTAGTTCATCAAGATCGTCACCACGCCGTCGTGCTGACGAAACTCTTCCCCGACACTTTGCTGGATCGGAGTCCGGGGATCGTCATCGAGCTGAACGTGTGCTCGAACTCGGAGGTGCCGTAGTTTCGGTGCTTGATCGGTTGGATCGTGAAGACGTACGACTACTTCCTCTACGTCGTGTCATTGCTTCCGCAGTCGGTCTGCGTTGGGTACGTAGACAACACTCTCCTCTCGTTGCTATGCATCACATGATCCTGTGTGCGCGTAGGAAATTTTTTGAAATTACTACGAAACCCAACAGTTAGCAATTGCCGCATTTTATGATTATGAAATTTGGCAGATGGATGTCAAAACTGCATTCCTGAATGGATTTCTGGAAGAAGAGTTGTATATGATGCAACCAGAAGGTTTTGTCGATCCAAAGGAAGCTAACAAAGTGTGCAAGCTCCAGCGATCCATTTATGGACTGGTGCAAGCCTCTCGGAGTTGGAATAAACGTTTTGATAGTGTGATCAAAGCATTTGGTTTTATACAGACTTTCGGAGAAGCCTGTATTTACAAGAAAGTGAGTGGGAGCTCTGTAGCATTTCTGATATTATATGTGGATGACATATTACTCATTGGAAATGATATAGAATTTCTGGATAGCATAAAGGGATACTTGAATAAAAGTTTTTCAATGAAAGACCTCGGTGAAGCTGCTTACATATTAGGCATTAAGATCTATAGAGATAGATCAAGACACTTAATTGGACTTTCACAAAGCACATACCTTGACAAGATTTTGAAGAAATTCAAAATGGATCAAGCAAAGAAAGGATTCTTGCCTGTATTACAAGGTGTGAAATTGAGTAAGACTCAATGCCCGACCACTGCAGAAGATAGAGAGAATATGAAAGATGTTCCCTATGCATCAGCCATAGGCTCTATCATGTATGCAATGCTGTGTACCAGACCTGATGTGTGCCTTGCTATAAGTTTAGCAGGGAGGTACCAAAGTAATCCAGGAGTGGATCACTGGACAGCGGTCAAGAACATCCTGAAATACCTGAAAAGGACTAAGGATATGTTTCTCGTATATGGAGGTGACAAAGAGCTCATCGTAAAAGGTTACGTTGATGCAAGCTTTGACACTGATCCGGACGATTCTAAAATCGCAAACCGGATACGTGTTTACATTAAACGGTGGAGCTGTCAGTTGGTGCAGTTCTAAACAAAGCGTCGTAGCGGGATCTACATGTGAAGCGGAATACATAGCTGCTTCGGAAGCAGCAAATGAAGGAGTCTGGATGAAGGAGTTCATATCCGATCTAGGTGTCATACCTAGTGCATCGGGTCCAATGAAAATCTTTTGTGACAATACTGGTGCAATTGCCTTGGCAAAGGAATCCAGATTTCACAAAAGGACCAAACACATCAAGAGACGCTTCAACTCCATCCGGGATCTAGTCCAGGTGGGAGACATAGAGATTTGCAAGATACATACGGATCTGAATGTTGCAGACCCGTTGACTAAGCCTCTTCCACGAGCAAAACATGATCAGCACCAAAGCTCCATGGGTGTTAGATTCATTACAGTGTAATCTAGATTATTGACTCTAGTGCAAGTGGGAGACTGAAGGAAATATGCCCTAGAGGCAATAATAAAGTTATTATTTATTTCCTTATAATCATGATAAATGTTTATTATTCATGCTAGAATTGTATTTACCGGAAACATAATACATGTGTGAATACATAGACAAACAGAGTGTCACTAGCATGCCTCTACTTGACTAGCTCGTTAATCAAAGATGGTTATGTTTCCTAACCATGAACAATGAGTTGTTATTTGATTAACGAGGTCACATCATTAGTAGAATGATCTGATTGACATGACCCATTCCATTAGCTTAGCACCCGATCGTTTAGTATGTTGCTATTGCTTTCTTCATGACTTATACATGTTCCTATGACTATGAGATTATGCAACTCCCGTTTACCGGAGGAACACTTTGGGTACTACCAAACGTCACAACGTAACTGGGTGATTATAAAGGAGTACTACAGGTGTCTCCAATGGTCGATGTTGGGTTGGCGTATTTCGAGATTAGGATTTGTCACTCCGATTGTCGGAGAGGTATCTCTGGGCCCTCTCGGTAATACACATCACATAAGCCTTGCAAGCATTACAACTAATATGTTAGTTGTGAGATGATATATTACGGAACGAGTAAAGAGACTTGCCGGTAACGAGATTGAACTAGGTATTGGATACCGACGATCGAATCTCGGGCAAGTAACATACCGATGACAAAGGGAACAACGTATGTTGTTATGCGGTCTGACCGATAAAGATCTTCGTAGAATATGTAGGAACCAATATGGGCATCCAGGTCCCGCTATTGGTTATTGACCGGAGACGTGTCTCGGTCATGTCTACATTGTTCTCGAACCCGTAGGGTCCGCACGCTTAAGGTTACGATGACAGTTATATTATGAGTTTACATGTTTTGATGTACCGAAGGAGTTCGGAGTCCCGGATGAGATCGGGGACATGACGAGGAGTCTCGAAATGGTCGAGACGTAAAGATTCATATATTGGATGATATGGTTAGGCCAAGGGGTCAAGCCCATGAGGCTTTAGGTCGGTGCAAAAGGAGTTTTGCGGAGGCCAGGGGGCCAAACGCCGGAGACCCTGGCGTCTGGCCCTGGGCCAGACGCCGAGGCCCATGGCGTCTGGGCCAGAGGCCAAGGATTGTGGCGTTTGGTCCTGGAGTCCGAGTGGGACTCTTGCCTTTCGGGCAAAACCGACTTTGAGGAGGCTTTTGCTCCAAGTTTCGACCCCGGGGCTCAACATATAAATAGAGGGGCAGGGCTAGCACCAAAGACACAACAAGTTGATCCACGTGATCTATCCCTTAGCCGTGTGCGGCGCCCCCAGCCACCATATTCCTCGATAATACTGTAGCGGAGTTTAGGCGAAGCCCTGCTGCTGTAGTTCATCAAGATCGTCACCACGCCGTCGTGCTGACGGAACTCTTCCCCGACACTTTGCTGGATCGGAGTCCGAGGATTGTCATCGAGCTGAACGTGTGCTCGAACACGGAGGTGCCGTAGTTTCGGTGCTTGATCGGTTGGATCGAGAAGACGTACGACTACTTCCTCTACGTCGTGTCATCGCTTCCGCAGTCGGTCTGCGTTGGGTACGTAGACAATACTCTCCCCTCGTTGCTATGCATCACATGATCTTGCGTGTGCGTAGGAAAATTTTGAAATTACTACGAAACCCAACAGATTGTACATGAGTTACCGGGTCTACAGTTCGTATATTATCATGATACTTGCACCTAAAAACCTGGGTGTGTTTCGGTAGCATTTTCCATCGGTTAAAAATTACCACGATGTTTTTGCGTAACTTATCACGCATATAGCATGTGTGCCCCTCATGACACTAAACATTATGTCACTTTCTCGTGGCACGCCATGTGTTGTGTTTATCTAAGAGGCCCACGCGCGAGGCGAGTGTATGTCTTTAACAACTTATTTTCCTTTGGTAAAAAAAGTTACCATCATGTTTATATTGCAAGTTATCGGTTATGCGGTGCTTATATTATCATGTTATTTACACGAAAATTATTGGGGATGTTTTGAACAACTTTTTCCTGGGAGAAAAAGTTATCATGGTGATTCTAGGTAACTTATCAAGCCCGTGGTGCTTAAAATATCATATTATTTACATAAAATTTATCAGGGGTATGTTTCAGCAAATTCTCCCCCACGGGTCAGAAACTTATCATGGTGTTTAGTTATCGCAGTGCATATATTTTCATGTTATTTACACATAAAAATGCCAGGGGAGGGAGGTATACTACCGTGCTATTTACACAGAAGATATCGGAGTATCTTTTCAAAAAAAAAATCCCTACGGTCAAAGTTACCATGGTGTTTCTACCTCAGTTATCAGATGTGCGCTGTGTATATTACCATCTATTTACACATAAATTATCGGGTATCTTTTCACATTTATCTTCCCCAATGGTTAAAGTTACCACGATGTTTGTATCTAAATTATCAGGTCTATAGCGTGAATGTTATCGTGCCATTTACAGAAATTACCAGGGGGCGGGTTCAACAAATTTATTCCCAATGATCAAAGTTACCACGATGCTTGAAACAAAAAAAATTCAGTGCTAACATATTAAAGGCAAAAACATGTCAAAACAGTATTCCCCTTAGCTTGTACAACAATCAGTGTCATAGGTGAGGTGGTTAGTTCCCTCTGTTGATTACCTGCAGACCAGAGATCAAATCCTAATTCAAGCATTATTTTTGCCCGAAAATTAGGAAGTCGTGTGAGGCCATAATTGATGATTACGAAAATTAGGAAGTCACGAGCGGGTGTGCCCGCGGGAAAGGAAGGAGATCAGGAGGCGTGCAGGAAAGGAAAGAAATCGAGAGGGAGGTCGGGGAGGACGTGCGGAGGAAGGAGATCGAGAAACGTGTGGCAGTTTTGCAATCTGGCATACGGTTGCCATATACATATTTCGTTTTTCTATAAACTTTGTCAAATTCGTGAGGTTTGGCTCTTAAGAAAAGCAATTTGCATTACATTATGGGACCGAGGGAGTACAACTTAGAAACTCTGAAACTATGTATTCAGCACCCATGTATACCTCGAGTAAAAGCTAATCTACTACTATTTGTAAAATTTTGAGAACACTGAGGTTTTGCACTCGAGCTCAAATGCATCCTCATGAACAGTAAAATAAAAAACATTAAATATTTTTTAAAAATTTGATGTTCTTTTGGCAACAAACATCATTGAATGTTCTACACACGTGCAAATTTCCTTGAAGAGAAAACATTTTCTACTGTGTTGGGCGAAAATACAAAATCGATGCTTCAAAAGACTATTTTTCAGAAGCATTTTGGAGTGCTAGTTTTGTTATTTTCACCAGACCTCTACGAATGTGATTTCATCATGAAAACGTGCTTGCAGGAAGGAACCTACGCAATGTTTGTTGTAAACAATTTTTTTTTTCTGTTTTAATGTTCGTAGAGGAGCATTTGAGCTCGGAACTAGAAGGGCAAAATTTTGATCCTTTGTTCACTTTGCATGCACACACTTGCACATCAGTGGGGGAGAAAATCTTATCGACTTGAGCGAATCTACGCGATCTGTTTTCTTACGGTTAAATTGTATGTTAGTGGGGGAAGAATGTCAAAAGAAATCCCACCAATTGATATGCCGCCACAAACATCACCTTCATAGCTTTATAGTCTAAAAGCTATGGATGGTGAAACTTGGCCCTACATCATTTTCACGCTACATGAAGCTAGCCTCATTTGGATGTCATAACCCTGGATTATCACCCGCAAATAGGATGTTAATAACAACATTATGAAGAAATGCTCTTATATTTCTTTACAAAAGGAGTAACTAATAATACGCATACGAAACTAATTAACTAATTGCACCAAGTAGGAAGGATGGCATGTGACTCTACCAATAATGTTTTCCTTTCCTTTTGTACCGGCCAACATAGAAAGGTAAATCTAATTGATTAAGTGGGCCATATGGTTGGTGGAAACCAATTCAGCTGGTGTTTGCTGAGTGAAGCGGGAAATGATCCATCCCCTGAAAGGCGCTAGCGGGGCTCACAGGCACAGGTAGGGGTATGTTGTACTATCATGTATGTATGCCTATCAGGTCAGGCACCTTTCGTTGCATTATTGGTGAGACCCCTGGTCCTTTTGGAGACAATGATGTTCAAAGGAAACTTGTGAATTTAGCGAAAAGGCAGGCCTTCTGTTGCATGTGAAACAAAAACCTTTCTTTAAGCACATTAGCTTGTTATATAGAGACGATCTTCACATAGAAATCAAAGAAACATTAATCGGGACGCCCTTTTCTATAACACCATCGACCTTGAAAGGAGGCATTTTGTAAAGGAAGAAAATTCGAAAAGCATCGGTACCTTTTCTAAAAAAATCTTTCACGAGTGCATATACACATACAAAATATGCTTGTCGCGCGGTCATCGGTCAACAGATGTGCAAAGCTTTCACGGGTCACGGGGATGAAAAGAGCACCACGCAGAAAGAGCAGCACCACCACCACGGGAGGAGGAGAGGAATCTTAGCTAGCTTGAGCGAGATGGCAAAGAGTAGAAATTGGCTCCGGTACGTGTTGAACGGTGGTGGATGCTTTGCGCTCCTCCGTGCGTGCGTGCCTGCCCAGTGTCCACTACGACCATCTCCGGCCAGTTGGTCTACCCCCTCGGTTCGCGACCGGCCAGGAGGTATCCGCTTCGCCGCGCGCAGCGACTGACGACAGCATTCCATTCCAGGAGCCGAAAGGCTAAAAGAAACCGACGCTGCTATACGTACGTTGTGCAGCGACGGGTGTCGACACTTTTCCCTGAAGCTGACATGCACGCATGACAGTCGTCGCTTGCAGCCGTTCCCAACGTGTAGCTGCCCGGCTAGCCGCTGTTTCTTTCATCATTGTGCAGCTGCTGGTATATTTTTCCACTCAGAAAGACATAATTTCTTTTCCTTTCCGACTAGGAGTACTCACCTTTTCTTCTGCATCGATCTACCTCCTTTAATTTAGTATAATCTGCCGTGTCCATTTGTCAGAAACGAAAAACATGCACTTATCAGGCGACAGTTGACCCTTGATCTTACCTAATCTAGCTAACTGATGCATGCACGCACAACTGGACGTCCTTCGCTAACTAACTAAACTCACGAACGAGCCAAGCAGCTTGGTAGATCGATCTTAGTTCCAAGTACGTACTAGGTTAGAGTTGACTCCGTCTCCGCAGCGCACTGCGAACAGAACTGAAGAATATGTCGCCCTGTCTATCAGCTCCCGCGAATGAACAGACAAATCCATCAATTTATTCCCTCATCTGGATGCTTAAACCATGGTTTATACTCCACGTCTCGATGCACAAACAAGAAAGGAACTAAGTGCATCTCCAACGGCAACCCCTTAATTTACACATCTGTTCGCGGAGAAAGGGGGGCCTGTCCATGGACACGGATGCCGGAGCCCGCTATCCAACCATAGCCGCATACATTTTAAATTCTTTTTCAATAAATCGAGTGAAATTCATGCAAACACGGCCAGATTTCATATAAACATGACGGATTTCATGCAAACATTCATTACATTTCGAACATTTAGAAAAAAAAATGAACCGACCCTAAACCAATCCTATGGCGGCGGTGTCCCGCGTGGCCGCGTCTAAGCCCGTGTAGTCCTCAATCCGCCGTTTCCATGAGCACCGGTGAAGACCCGTGAAGTGAAGGTGCTCCGACGAGGAAGAGTAGAACACAAGAGACGGACCGGCCCACATGGGACATAAGGCCCTGCCGCCTCCCGTGGCCTACTTCGGAGGAGTCTGCGACCAGTCCGTCGCCGGCGGACGTGAGGTCAACAATGGAAATGGTGGCGTCAGTACTGTCGTTGTCCCACCGGGCCGCCTGATAGTTCGACGGTGGTGCGTAGGAGGCGCAGCTGGTGTTGTTCTTCTCCGTGATCGCTTGCAGCTGCGCCTCCGCGGCTGCTGCTTCCTGGGGAGCGACGACTCGAGGGCGGACGACATCGTAGATGGCATGCTGCTCCGCGACGAAGTTGGGGTTCGCTGCGGCCATGGCCGCCACGGCCTCCTCGCTCACGTACTCACCGTAGACCTGGCCCTCTGCCAGCCGGTGCTGTTCCAGGAGGAACAGGTTGTACCATTCTTCCTCCAGCGCCTGCTAGAACGCTGATAAAGGCGCTGACACAGGCTGCACCTCCTCCATGGTGGACTTGCCGGCGTGCATAGGAGGCGCAGGAGCTGGGGCGGTGTCGTCGGAGCCCGTCTCCATCATGGTGTCGTCCTCGTTGTCGAAGACTTCGGGCGAGCTGGCCACCAAGCCGGCCTCGATATGCCTGGCACGACGGCTTTGCCAGGCGGCGGCAAAGGCGTCCGCGGCGTGCTTCATCCCCGTGGAAAGGCTCTCCCACAGAGCTTTGTCGCATGCAGTCATGGTGGATGCAGTGCAAGGGAGAAGGACGGGGAGCGGCTTGTGTTGCGGTGTGGAGTTAGCCGGGTGTGGCCACCTTTAGCGGATTTCGCTTAGGCGAGGTGTCTGGGTGCGTCAATGCGTGGGCCGGAGTGGGTTTCTCCACCGGCGAGCCTCCTTAATGCTGGCATACAGATGGACGAGGCGTTGAACGGGCGTGTTAGATATACATCCCTTCCCGTCCAGTCACGCGCCTCTGGCATTGAACAAGTGTGGACACCGGAGACGCGTCGCGGGCGGCGCCCTCGGCCAGTGCGTCACATCAAGGGTGGAGGCAGTGAGACGTCACGTCCGCCCTGAGCCGTCTTCAATGTGGAGTTGTGCGCTCTACAACGGCATGAATGCGGGCAGCTGTCATTGGGCGAGAGTGCGCGGGGGTGAGGGAGGAGGGGTTTGGCTGAGCCAGGGTTGTCAGAAGCGGGCGTGGGAGCGGTCTGGACTCTTGCAAAGCCCCTCCCCCCCACATCTGTCTTCGTTTTGCGGGAGAAAGTACGTCCGGACCGTGCCGTGGACCTATACATGACCACATTGGATGGCTTACGTGGTCCATAGATCGCAATTCGGACGGATGATGGAGGTTTGAGGGTCGGTGTTGGAGATGCCCTAAGGGGACAGGGACCATATCCGTCCGCGGACAGGGGTCCAGTCCACAGACACGGATACGAGAGCCGGCCATCTAACTGTAGCCACAAATGTCTAGAGACATTTCAAGCGGAATTTACCGAAACTAAACAAGTTTGATGCATATCTAAACAAGCTGAACGATTTCATTCATACTTGGATAACTTTTTATATAAAATCAGATGTTTTTCATCTAAAATTCTAAATCTGAGCAAATTCATTACATTTTGACATTTTTCAACTAAATTGTACTTTAAACCTAGTCTAAATGACCTCCGGCGCCCGTTCCCCATGTCCGGCCATCCATGAGCGTCGGGAAGTGAAGCTCCACCTCTCCGGCTTGCAACTAGATTGATAACCTTGGTTCTTAACTGTGGGAAATACTAATCTCTACTGTATTGCATCATCCTCTCTTCAAGGAAATCTCAACGCAACTCACAAGTAGCAGGACGAATTTCTGGCGCCGTTGCCGGGGAGACATCACCAAAACCTATCAAGTACCTTCGCATAAACTATTATCTATTTGTTCTTACTTTCATTTTCCATTTGCCTCTCATTTTCATCTGCCCCATTTCTAAATGTTTTCACAAAAACACAAAATATTTTCATTTGCTTGTTTGCTTGCTTTATCGTTATGGCTAATTCTTCGTTTTACTTATACCCTGAAAATGAGGTTCTCAATTTTAAACAAATGGGAGGAGAGAATTTAAAAGATACTTGGTATAAAATATGCGATGCTCAAAATATATCAACTCGTAAGCAATCTACTATCGTTCTTCTTCGTAATTTTTATGTGGGTGTAACTACTTGGTATAGATTTGTGCTAGATACTATTACATGGGGAAATTTCTCGAGTAGTCACCCTATGGTTGCTTTTAGTGCTATGGGAAATTTATTGGGATCACCACCTATCATTATTAATGAAACAACATTGACTTTAGAGCATGTTACGCAAAGATTGGAAGCTATTGAAAATAAAATGCCTACCATAGAGCATATTCAAAATCTAGATAAAATATTTGACAATCATATTACTCAATTTTGATCAAAGGTAGAAACTACTTTGAAAGTACTAAAAGTGAAGGAACGCATAATTAATGAGAAGAAAAAACAAGGTCCCGCTAGGATTGATAAGTTGGAAGAAGTTATTAATAATTTGGGTTCCATTTTTTTCTTTCGTTAAAAATATTGAAAGGACTCCTCCTAGTAAGAATTACAAGTTTATGTATGTTCCCAAGAATAAGGGTACCACATCTAGTAATGGGCGCGAGGATCTTAATATGATTTGTGTTTATCCTGACTTCATTCGTTTAATGAAGGTACCCATCTATGAGAATAAATTCCTTAATTTTGTCCCTACGAGTATGATAATAAAAAATATCCATGCTAAGCCTCCTAGGAAATGTGGTTGTGTCATTGAGGAATTGGAAACTAAGGATGACAACACTTGAAACTATGCATTACGCCTAGCTAGGGGCGTAAAACAATAGCGCTTGTTGGGAGACAACCAATAGTTATCTTTATTTCCCCTTTTTGTTTTCTTTTTTGAGTGTGCACACAATCATTCTACTATTATGGTTGTGTTTTTGTGTTTAAATTAGTGTTTGTGCAAAGTAAAGCCTTTGGGATGATTTGATTGATAGTTGATTTGATTCTGTGAATAAATAGAAACTTTTGCGCCCAGTAGCAGAATTGTTTAAATTCACTAGAAAGTGATAAAATTTTGAATATTTTACACATGATTGATATACAAATTTCCCATGTTCTCCTATTTTTCAGAATTTTTGCAGTTATATAAGTATTGCATTTGTCGGAATCATTACAGACCGTTCTGTTTTTGACAGATTCTGTTTTTGTTGCATTGTTTGCTTGTTTTAATGAATTTATGGATTGTATCGGGTGTATTGATGGAAATATGCCCTAGAGGCAATAATAAAGTTGTTATTATTGTATTTCCATATTCATGATAAAGGTTTATTATTCATGTTAGAATTGTACTGACCGGAAACTTAAATACATGTGTGGATACATAAACAAATACCGTGTCCCTAGTAAGCCTCTACTAGACTAGCTCATTGATCAAAGATGGTTAAGATTTCCTAACCATAGACATGAGTTGTCACTTTATAACGGGATCACATCATTAGGAGAATGATGTGATGGACACGACCCATCCGTTAGCTTAGCATATGATGGTTCAATTTATTGCTACTGCTTTCTTAATGTCAAATACATAATCCTTCGTCCATGAGATCATGCAACTCCCGAATACTGGAGGAATACCTTGTGTGCTATCAAATGTCACAACCTAACTGGGTGATCATAAAGGTGCTCTACAGGTATCTCCAAAGGTGTCTGTTGAGTTGGCGTGAATCGAGATTGGGATTTGTCACTCTGTATGACAGAGAGGTATCTCTGGGCCCTCCCGGTAATACACATCACAAGAAGCTTGCAAGCAAAGGGACGAAGGAGATAGTTGCATGATTATGTATTACAGAATGAGTAAAGAGACTTGCTAATGACGAGATTGAACTAGGTATGGAGATACCAACGATCGAATCTCGGGCAAGTAACATACCGATAGACAAAGGGAACTACGTATGTTGTCATAAAGGTTCGACCAATAAAGATCTTCGTAGAATATGTAGGAACCAATATTGGCATCCAGGTCCCTCTGTTGGTTATTGATCGGAGAGGTCTCTCGTTCATATCTACATCATTCTCGAACCCGTATGGTCCGCACGCTTAACGTTCGTTGATGATATAGTATTATATGAGCTATGTGAATAGTGACTGAATGTTGTTCGGAGTCCTGGATGAGATCACGGACATGACGAGGAGCTCTGGAGGTAAAGATTGATATATAGGACGATGCTATTTGGTCACCGGACAGGTTTCAAAGCGTACCGGGTATTCATCGGATCACCAGAAGGGGTTCCAGGAGGCCCCGGGAGGTTATTGGGCCATATGGGCCAAACAATGGGAGGACACCAGCCCACAAGGGGCTGGCGCGCCCCACCTCTAGGCCACCGGGCCTAGGAAAGGAAAGTGGGGAGGGCTAGCCCCTCATGCCTTCCCTCCACATGAGAGAAAGGAGGGGGGCACCCCTCCCGCCTTCCTCCCGAGCGCCAAGA